>NC_133860.1:87471401-87680227 GCF_047830755.1 Zonotrichia albicollis
AAAGAGAAAGTTCCCGGGGTTTTTCATCTTTAACTGTTCTTCACAGAGGCATGTTCAGTTTGTCAGTGGTTCGACAGACTGTCAGTTACCCAAAAAGCTTTTGCCTCACTTCCCCGAATTCTTCCCATGTTAAACTATGACACTAACAAATACAGAATTTTTTATATACGCCTACAGCCACACATGAATGCAAATTTGATATGTCCTCTACCGGTGTAGGGTGCTATCCTGAAATGAAGCCTCTTTGGTAAGGGCTTTTTGGTCTGCTTTTGAAGGAGTTGAGCAGCTGCATGTGGTAATGGTAGTAGCTGAAGTGCACACCTCCTGATGCATAGTTATCTGTGTCAGAACAGAATAATAATTTCATTTCTGAGAACCTACAGAATACTTCCAGGAAAAAACCCCATGGCTTAGGACATATCCACTGTTCAGTAACAATATAGCTAACTGAAACAGAAAACAAGCTTCAATTTCTCAGCAGAATGAAGACACAAAAATGAGTTCATTCATAGCATTGAGAAGAAATGGGCATTCTTGCTGTGGCAAGCTCAGCCAGAGGATAGAAACCATTTTACACCTACACCTCCCTGAAAATGTTAGAACAGTCTCTAAATAAGGGCTAGAACAATAATACACAACTCAGCTCAGCAATCCCATTTTTCCAACATAAATATCTATGCGTCCAGGAATACCAGACATGGAGGAGCATGGATTCTGTCCCAGATTTTAGTGTTTTTCATTATTGTTAGTAATACTTTGAGAGGGAAAAAACACTGATTTCATAGAGTTACCAAATATTGCCCACATATACTTTTTGTCAGCTACCTACGTCTGCCTCAGGGCCTTTCCATTGCCTTAAGAAATCTCTCATGCTTACTTCTCTGGCGGAAAAAAGCAAAAGTTTCTATGAATGGATCTTCCCATAAACATTTAGGACAGGATCTCAGAATGCTGGGGGTCAGAAGGGACTCTGGAGATTATCCACTCCACTTACTTGCTCAAGCAGGGCCACCAGGACTGGGCCAAATTGGGTTTTAGACATCTCCAAAGATGGAAACTCCACTGGGATGATGCTCAGTCACCTTCACAAAGAAGGGTTTGCTGATATTCACAAGGAATATCCTGTGCCTATATCAGTGCCTGTGGTCTCTGCTCCTGTTTCTGGGCACATCTGAAGAGAGCCTGGCTTCCTCATTCATGGAAGGCATCATTCCTTCCATCCTCCTGAGCCTGCTGTTCTCCAAGCTGAATAGTCCCAGCTCTCTCAGCCTGTCCACCTAGAAGAAATGCTTCCATCCCTTCATTGCCCTTGTGGTTGTGGGAGCCCACCATACTGAGCACAATACTCCAGATGTGTCTTGCCAGCAGTGAGTATAAAGGAAGGCCCACCTCCCTCAGCCTTCTGGAGACACTCTTGCCCAGGATGCCATTGCCTTCTTTGCTGATTCATAGTCAACTTTGTGTTCACCAGGACACCTGATGTTATTTGTACCATCTGCATTCCAGCTGGGTTGTGGGGTCATCCCTCCCCATGGGCAGTACTTGGCTTCTTACTTTTTTGAACTTTGCACGGTTCTTCTCTGGCTTACTGGATCTGGTCAAAGCAAAAAAAACCCCAAAAAACCTCCTAAGAGAATGATTTAATAACTGGAGTTGCATTTATATTAGTCAGCTAAACAGAAATGGTCTTACCAGAGGTGTGACACTATGAGGATGGAACAAGAAGTCTCAATTAGCACATTTAGAAAAGCACACACTGAAAGTGTCTGGACAGCAGTTCAGTGCAGCCCCTTGCTGGGCTCATTGTAATATATGGTCTGTGTGTATGTGCCCTGTCTTCAATTGGTGGCGAATAATAGCTGTAATGAGAAGAAGCATTTTTCAATCCTAAGACACCCAGAAGGGTTCCAGGTCTTTGTCTTTCCCAACAATTGACATGTCCGGAGAGGTGGGTATCCCAAACAAACCTTATCTTATCCCCCTATCAATCAATAGATAGGAGCTCAGATCCTCTCTGCCCTGCACAGACCTCCAAGAACCAAAAAGACCGTTGCAAACCATTTGCATGGACACAAAGAGCAGCAACGTCTCTCACACCCTGGAGGCAGTATAAGTCAACTGGTCAGGAGTAGAGAGAGCATGTAAAGATGCTTGTTTTCCTGTGTTAAATGCCGAAAACCTCAGGGAAAATGCAAATCCCTCATAACTTCAAAAGGGGCAAGAGCTTGGCTGAGTCCCTTCAGCAGAGGGCTTGATGCTGATGTTGGAGGAGTTGCATCCAAAGTGATATTCAGAGCTCTGGTTGCAGAAAATAGAACACAGTCCTTGCAATCCATGGGGACAGGTTTGGCACATTGCTGTTAAATGGAGTCCTACTAATTATTTGCAAGGTGTATCCTTAAAGATCCTTTCTATGAGTATCATAAAATGTTTTAATACATGAAAATCACCAAAGAGGATGTATTTGCAAGGGTTTTTTTTTTTTACATTTGATAGGACAAATAAAGAGTAATTGCTTTTCAGGATGAGCTTGTGCTCATTTGTATGATTATGACTTTTTGATTAACCTTTTTCTTCCTTTCTGTTCTGTACATAGTAAGCAGGATCATCTCTGCTTGTAACTTTATCATTTTAATAAACCTTGCCATGCCAGCAGCAACCCAGAGACCATTGTGACCTGCCCATGACCACCTGAGCCCTACTTGTTTTAATAAATTTACCTTACACAATCCTTGAAAACAAGTTTAATCAAATCCATTCGATACACCAAAAACTCAATGGACACTCTTGTTACATCTTGGTGGAGGAAGTGAGTGTATGTGTGTTTGTGTGTATGTGTGTTTGTGTGCTGTGCATGTGCATCCTGGGGTGACTTTATGATTCTTGCATCCCTTTTGTCTGTTTAGCCCAGAAATAAGTTCTGCACCTTTAAGAGGGGGAGAGAAGAGGCACAGTTTGTTTTCAGAAACTGCACTTGCTCCCCGCATCGTTCTCCTAGACTATATTGTCTGTAGACAGACAGCAGAGAGAGTTCTCCTTTGTTGTTTAGTTAGGGTTTAGCTAGCTAAAGAAGTTTCCCAGACTGTAGTTTTTCCTTTTCTTAGAACTGTTCAAACCTGCTCTAGACTGAGAACTCAGAAGAGCACTGAGAGCTCACACTCTTTCACACCAGAGCCTAGCCTTAGCCACAGCATTTTTCCAGCCCCAAAAAGAGTGATAACAGACTGAGTGAGCCAAGCTGCAGCCCACAAAGAAGATTTTTTGAGTTTGTCATCCCTTCAGACTGGCACGAAGATTTATCATTTAATATTTTTCATTTTTTGTGCTAGTTAAATAAACAGGTTGCGGATATTTTTGCCTGTTAAATAAACAGTTTTTTTCCACTTTTCTGCAAAGAAATCTTCTGCCAAATCTTTTTTCCCCCAAACCTCTTTTTGGGGGAGGACACACTTCGATTTGCTTTCTAAAGACACCCCAATTCAGAATTTTTCTCCAAAATTTGCCCTAAACCAAGACAGTTGTAAAAGTTCTCTGTTTTGTCTTTTTAAGAAGAAATTAGCTTTTTCTCTATGACCTCTGCTAAGCGAAGAAGATTAACTTCTCTCAAAAAAAAGCAAAACAGTAAGAGCAGCCATACAAGTCTCTTCAGTCCATCTGACTGTGATCATCCCAGTATGGAATGTCCATAGAGGAGTATAGTAAGATAGCTATTACTTTACTAAGGTTTTAATTAAATAATCTCCCACTAATTAATGATTTACAGTTCGTGAGTGTCAGCATCTCATTTATCGCAAGATTTCCAACTCAGAAACATGAAAGAGGGGCAAAAGTACCATACCACTCCTTCAGTTTATAAAGTAGTTGCAAAAAAAAAAATCACAGGAAAAGAGATGAAAAAGGAAGAGTTGACTGTACAGTTTATAAACTGGTCAAAATTGCAAAGCCACGGCATATTGATAAAAGCTACACAAAGAGTGACACACAGCTTGAAAGCAAGCCAAGTGACTGAGACACCGTCCCCAGTAAGTTGTGATATGTTGGCACCTGTCACAGCGGCACCTCCAAGAGGGGGAACTGCTGCCCACTGCACCCTCATCAAAGCCGTCTCCAGAGGTGACATGGGCTGCAAGGCTGCAGAGTGGGCTTCCTTTAAATGTTATGGTGCCATTACTTTTTTTTCATCACCCTCCGTAGTTACATTGAAATGACCTCTCTCCTTCTGCTAATGCAAAATCTCCTTTCTAAGGGAGACCTCTGGAAGTCAAGATATGTGTTTTGCTTCAGGTTGAACAAAACATCTGCCCTGACCCTGAAAACAAAGTCAAGGAGAATGATTTGTGGTGATGACTCTTGGCTGAATTCTCATGGGGAAAGGAGATCAGCAAACCGAGCACCCAGACCAGGTGTATGGAGAAGCTCTTTACATACGCAGGACAGGCGTGGTCCCTAAGAGGACACAGGGAAAACCCCTGCCGAGGAGTGAGTGCTTCACACCAGAGGAATATAGCGACATGTACTGCCTTTTATCACGGCTTGCCATGTCGCTTGGTCACTTCCCCTCCCACTGAAGGCCCAGCAATGAGCATGCAGGGAATGCTCACCATCCTCTGACTCATCAAAACCAAGGTAATCAACGGTAAACCAAGGCCAATCAAAGAATCACAGGATGGTTTGTGTTGAAAGGAACATTAAAGATCATTTTATTCCAATGTTCCCCTCATGGGCAGGGACAACTTCTAGTAAACCAGCTTGCTCCTAGCTCCACGCAACCTCGTCTTGACCACTTCCAGGGATGGGTTATCCATGAGCCTGAGCCCTGTTCCCAAAGCCTTATGGAAACTCAGCTGGTTGCAGCCCCTGCCATTAGTGTAGCCATGTGGCTGTGGACTCACAGTATTTGGAAACAAGGATTCCAGGGTTTGGGGTACAGAAATCAGCCACTCTCCATCTTAACGTGCATTTGTAGTTCTCTTCTCCAGACTTAAAATTCACACATCCATAAGGCCCTTGCAACTTGGATGTGTGGCTTTGTGATCAGGTTGGCCCAAAGCACGGTCACTGCCAGAGGGGCTGCTGGCCCCTTTGCAGTGCTCTGCTTCAGGGTCAGTTACCTCTGCAGCTTCTCCCTAGTCTCAGGTACTTTCCGCACCAAGGTTGTCCCCAGCACAAGGCGTTTCCTTGCAAGCTGGTGCCAGCCAAGGGAGAGAGAGCAGAGGATCGTGCATGAACAGAAAAACAGGAGCTTGCTCTCAGCCGCAGCACACTGACTTCTTCTCCTGTCTTTCCCAAAACACTTGCCAGACTCTGAGGGAGGAGAAAGCCCCCAACACCCCCTTCTATACCATGAGCTCCCAGGAGGGCACAGGAGGAATGTCCCTACTACTGCCCCTGGGTCTAGCATCCTACTCTGGATCTGTGCCTCACTGCTGCCCTTTGGGCTTCTGCATCTGACATTGTGCATCTGACTCCTGTGCTGCAGTAGGCTGGCATTCCCCAGCATCCTGTCAGGTCTCCTCTTAGTGCAATGTCCTTCCCTTTCTAACCACACACAGACAAAATCACCTGTCATAGAACTATTTCTATAAAACTGAGTATGTAGTTGTGCTGTGGCTGAGCAGCTGAGGGAAGGCTCTCAGCCATGAATGAGAAGTGGGACACAATTTGGGGATGATTATGATTAAATTTATTGCAGCAAAGTATCTAAGTATTGCTGATATCTACATAAAACTATCTAAAAAAAGTATCTAAATAACAACTCATAAGAATTGTAACTCATCTGTTGCAATGGATTACAGTATCATTGAGTCAGTCTCTCCTATTGAGTCACAAGCCTAGGCGAGACCCCCTCTTTGAGCTTTCCAGAGAAGTCTAGGTCTACTTAGTCTCAGATCTGGTCACAGTCTGTCTCTGAAGGATTACGATACAAGCAGGTTCAACTAGAAACATACGGGTTTACAGTTGAATACTTTCAGAATTCACATGTCACAAGTTGGTTTTTGTCTTTTTTTTTTTCTGTAAATGTGTACTGAACAGGATTTTATCTAAGCAGCCCAGATCTCATTGTTAAAACTCTCTTTTATCCCACAAGTTAAACAAAATAGAAAAACTATTACTATGCAATTAATTAAAAATGGATGAGTTCCTAGAGGCTGAGCTTTTAATTAATAGAAAACCTGTATTATCCTGATCATTTGCATGAGGAGGCTGTAAAGTATTGTTGCACAGTGATATAGAAAGAGTTTAGAAAATTTGAGTGCAGATCACCATGTTTCAAAATGAAAATGTTGCTACCAACAGCAGGAAGGCACTTTACTATTTTTCCCATTTGGGAACTCTGCTTTATCCTAAATTTCTCTTTGCCAGCACTCGAGATCAGTACATCAGCAACTCAGTTACATTTTCCCAGCTGGCTTGTGAAGCCAGGTGGGAGCAAGACTAAATATTTTCCTGTGCTTCCTCCTTTCCCAGATAGCTATGGGTTTTCAAGACAACTGGGTCTAACGCGGAATTTCAAATTGCAAACAAAAACTGGATTTTCACCATTGTTAGCACCATTTTATAAGGTAAATCTGAATAATTTATCTTCTTGGGAAAATGTTTATTGCTTTGTCGTCTTAGGGCCAACTTTACTGAATCATGTCAGTTTCAGTGCTTGCTTTCTATACTGCTCCTCAGCCTCATGAAAACCCCTTAAAACTTCCCTGGTGTTTCCTGAGCACCATGAGTGTACTGTCTGATGCTGATAGGGACCTTCTCTGAGTTCAAACATGGGGAATCCTTTCTCTGGCCAGACCTTTATGGGGACATCCAGGAGAAGGCCCAGTTGAGATCAAGAGAAGTTCCGGTGCTGGAGGTCCCAAACCTGCTACTGGTATCTCAGCTTGTGAATACCACTGGCATTCATAAAATCATAGAATCACAGGAACAGTTTGAGCTGAAGGAATATTAAAGGCTACTTTGTCCAAATCCTTTGAAATTAACACCTCCTCTTCCACATATATGAGTAAGCTGCCTCCTGATGTGGGATAGACACATGTTCACACATGACTTTATGAGCATGGTGGTACATATCACAAAATAAAGCTTTAGAATATGGTCTTGCTCATTGCAGGGGGGTTGGACTAGATGGCCATTAAAGGTCCCTTCCAACCTGAATTTTTTTTAATTCTATGAATATTGCTTGACATCAGCAATATGACAGGGGAATTGTCTCCTGTAGGATATCTTAGGGTATTTGGTTTTCTTTGCAGAGTTTTTATGACTCATAGTTCTTCCTTGGGATTGTGATGTATTCTGAAGGTTTAAGCCTCATCTTGCTGTTGAAGCCAACAGTTTGTCTGTTTTTTGACAGATTTTTCTCTTTTTACCAGTAGATAAAAGGGAGAATTTTGTCCTAGAAAGGATAGTGATTAACTGACTTTTTTTGTACTGTCTTCAAGAGAAGTGGCAATCACTTCAGGAAACTCAAGCCTGGATGAGTGGACAGGAAGGAGGGACTGAGAAAACTGTAATCCATGAGAAGCAGCCAAGGATCAGGAGAGATTTTGGGGTGTAATGAGCCCTTGAGGAAGGCAGGGCAAGAGCATCCTTCATGGGAAGGCTTTGAGTGGGCGACAAAGGATCTAAGAACTGTCATGAAGTGAGAAGGTGCAAGAGTTCTGGAAGAAAAGAGGAACTGGTGAAATCGGCAGGGAGGAGATACAGATAAGAACAAGCCTGTGAGGCAGGTTCAGTGGAAGGAAAATTTGCCATTGTAAAAGAGTACTACTGAGAGTGCAGAAAGCCCACAGTCTGCATCTCTCGGTTTGTGATCAATTATGATAGTGAACACCCCAAGAGCTAATGCCAAGGATAGGGCTTGGCAGCTGTATGTTTGCAAGATGAGCTAAGACTTTGTGACAGTTTTCTGTGAAGGCCTTGGACTTGGACAGCTGCCAGCTCCCAGGAAGTAAGAGCTACCCCTGGTTCTACCCAGCCCAAAACAAATCAGAATGTTGTTGATGCAACATATAAACTACTCAATTTATTTTTGAGGAGATGTTGGGTAAGGGGTTGTTTTCTTGTGATGATGACTCAAGGCAGTAGGAAGGGCTAAAGAAGAATTGCTCATTATGATTATAGCTTCTCTCCTGCAGAAACACAATGAATTCTGCCCATTACTCCCAGTAGAAAATTTTCCCCCTTTCCTTTCCTTCCTTGAAGAGAAGATCCTTAAATTATTGCCATCTCAAGATTCAAACACAGTTTATTTTCACAGCACTTGATTAGGCATATTATTTCCACCTTTTATATTTAACATTTAAGTTTAATCATGAAGTTGTTAACCATCAAAAACTATTAAGTGAATATAGTACATTCAAAAAAATTAGTATTTCAAAATGAGCACTTAAAAAGAAAATTTATGCATAGAAACAATGGAGAATTACAATTAAGAGCTCTAGGGACTGGAGAGTGATTTGTCCAGCCATTACACAGTCATTTCAATTTAAATTAAAATTGCAACTATTTCCTAGTCTACTAAAAATATGCGGTGTCACATTAAGAGTTTTAATGGACCTTTCTCTAGGGAGTGTAGCAAAGCTAGTTAGTAGCACATAAATAACTAAGTATTGGAAACTGAATAAATTCTTTGTCAAAACACTAATATGATAAAACCAAAAAAGGGCAGTAGATGAGTATATTTTCTCTAGTGAAGTGCAGCACCCGTATTAAACCAAAGAAACAGCTCACAAGGTGTCCAAGTCTACAGGGTTTAACCAGAGTTGACTGATAAAAATAAATAAAAGTCTGCCAGATATATTTTTCTAACCTCACAGGTGCCCGTGTGAATAATGCTGCATACTTTGTTAACAAAATACAACAGTGCTATCAAAATGTACAGCTATCCCTCATTCACCTAGAATATGCAAAATAAACCACTGTGGTCTATCCAATATCCCTGATATAGGGAAAGTTGGCTTACTTTTTATGTTTTCAGATTTTAGCTTAGTGATTGAGCTTTAAGTTTTAACCACTACAAAACATGTTTTCAGAAATAGAGGTTTTTACTGAGTTGCTTCATTCAAGTCTATTTTAAGATTTGAGTGATCAAAATGTACTTATTCACTAAGCCAAAGACAGCCTTCAGGTGAGCCTGGGTGGCTTTTGCAATTCAGAGGGTAAACACTTGGGATCTGGGAGCACCAGCTGCTGTGCCAGGTGTACTAGACAGTTTTCATAGAGATCAGGACAATGTGTTTTGCCTGTTTCACTCACCACCTCTGTACCTGGATTCCAGAGAAACACTAAGAACCTGCAGCTCACCCATTCTGACTCCCAGTGCTGCAGGGAGGATGTCAGCTGTGGGGGAAATACTGTCCCTTGACCTGATGCTCTGAGCAGTGCAGCTACCTTCATGCCTACAGGGAAGAATTTCCTTCCTGCTCCTGTGCTCAGAAATGAAAAGGAACACATCCTGTAAGTGCCTTCATACCTCTCAGGCCCAGCTAGAGTCTTATCAGTGGGGTGTTTCTTCTTGCACCATCATTAGCAGATCAGTGTGCTGTGCTGTTCCATGCAATGCCTGCAGCTGCAGAAGGGTGGGATGTGCCATGTGGGATGGATGGCAACTGTCAGATGTGAATGTAAAGATGTGTTCTGAGGTCATGGGAAACATCTACAAAATATCCAGCAGACTTTAGGAACAGAAGAGTTTAATGCAAAACTTTTTTGAAGCTTGTTTGCTATTATAGCTCTCAAATACCCAGAACTTAAAGATTTAGGGACCAGCAGCTACTACCAAATGCATTATAATGAAACAACTAAAACTTTGTTATCCATCTCTCCCAACAAAAAATTGGCTGCATTTAGACATTGGAAGAACTTTCCATGTGGCCTTCCCAGTTGTTTTTTCAACTTGCTGTTTTCATAGATTTCATATATAGTATTGTAATTCCTTTAGTTAATACTTTAAACAAAAGGCAAGCCATCAGACTAATAGCCTCAACCCTGACCAAGCCTGGATAGCACGGTCTGTGTGGTTTTCCTTTGCATTGCATCTACACCAAAACTCACTCTATGAGCTCAGTAATTACCTTGACTTCAATATGCAAATATATTTTGATTCTCCCCTCTCAGAATTTATTTCTTTGTCTACTCAGATTACGCAGATGTTTCTATCTTTAAGTGAACCAACTGCAATTTATCATTTGAGTTCCTGTGACCCTTGGACCTGAGCTATCTACCCATCTACTCTTCTGAAAAGCCACCCTGTTAGACAAGATCTGAGGGAAAGAGACAAAAAAGCAACAAGAGTGACAATCTCTATGAAATATCTTCCTTGTTATAATTTTAAAGCATAATTTTAAAGTTTTTAGAAAGGATCTGCATGTCAAGCTTTGAATGGAAAAAAAATTTACACATGTGAACTGGTGAGCTGTAGGGGTAAAACAGGAAGGGTTCCCTGTTGTCTGCTCCTCAAAATAAAATCAGCATATCACAGTTTAAGATATCAAAATTACTCCAGTCCTGCTTTGAGAACTGGTTTTTTAGTAATCTGTTACAAAAGGGCGAAAAGCACTTCATACTGCAATAGATAGTAAACGCGATTGGCAGAAGGACAGAGGTTACTCCATGAATTACTGAGATAAGGGAGTAAAAAAGATTAAAGATCATCTGCTGAAGAGGGTAGAACTTCTGGTAGGCTCTTCAATAATTGGTCTGGGACTACTCTTTCTAAGTATATTTATTAATGGCCTAGACACAAACTGTAGGAGGCACTACACAAATTTGCATAGTAAGTAAGAGATCCTGGAATTACACAACCATTAAGGCTGGAAGAGACCTCTAAGATCAAATACATAAAAGGGTTAATGCAGCACCACAACTAACCCATGTCCCCAAGTGCCATATCCACACACCTTTGAAACACTTGCAGGGATGGTGACTTCACGACTGCCCTGGACAGCCTGCACCAAGGCTTGACTTTGTTACAGTGATGGACAAGGGTGTTGGCCAACCAAATATCTCCCAGTGCTGCAGTCCCCTCACTGGCCAGGACCTGAAGGGGCACGGGATTCAAACCAGCGAGAACACCCAGACTGGGTCTTTCAAATGCCTCCTATAAAGGAGGCTTGGGAAATAAAGCTCTCGGTGCCATATGAACCTCTGTCTCCTGCCCCTCCCCCACCCCTGTGTGACCTAACACCACTTCAGTGAAGAAATTTCTCTAATACCTGTCCAAAACTCCCCTGTTGCCACTTGAGGCCATTTCCTCTGATCCTGCAGTTAGTTGACTGGGAGAAGAGTCCAATTCCCATCTTGCTATAACCTTCTGTCTGGGAGTTGTAGAAAACAAAAAGGTCAAATCCCTTTTTCTCCAGGGGAGAAAAACCCCTCCAGCTCCCTCAGCTGCTCCTATTAGATTTCTACTCCAGACTTCTCCCCAGCTCCATTGCCCTTTTCTGAACACAATCCTGCAGATCTATAGAACATTCTAAGTTGGAAGGAACCCACTAGGATGATCAAATTCCAACTCCTAGCCCTGCACAGGACAGTTCCAAGAATCACACCATGTGCCTGAGTGTTGTCCAAATGCTTCTTGAACTCTGTCAAGCTTGGTGCTATGACTGCTTTCCTGGAGAGCCTGTAACTGCATCATCTGCAAACTTATTTTCCATCCCTTTGAGTCCTGCATCCAAGATGTTTATGAAGATGTTGAAGAGAACTGGGCCAGGATGGAACCCTGCCGAACCACATTAGTGGCCTGTTGCCAGCTTGATGTTGCACCAGTCACACTGTGACCCACAAGCCAGCTGCTCACCCATTGCATGGTGTGCTTATCCAGCTGTGGACTGAGTTGTGAGAGGCAATATAATGCCATCTGATTATCAGAGGGAGATGCCTCTATCCAAATTAAGGTGCAAACAACACCCGTCAATAGTATGGATTTTATTTAACAATAAATGTGAGATAGAGAGAGATTAAAAAAAAATAGAAAGGAGAGCAGGGAGCAGGAAGCAGAGAAAGAGACAGGTGAAGTAGAAAGATAGCCACTATCCCTGTGGATCCAGACAACATCCCTCTTCACCCTGGGCTTCTTAGTGGTAGGGGTCCTGAGGTTGCTCAAAACTCACCTTTTATACATTTTAGCAACACAGAAATTAATGCTCATTGACTACACATTTCTTGTATTCTATTGGTTAAATGACTCTTTCTCTTCTAACGCTACTTAGTTCCATGTTCAGTCTTTCTCTTCTTTTATTTCAGTGGGTTTCTTGCTTTAATCAGTGGTCTATGGTATTCCCCTGCAAGACCTGTCAGAGCTGATTTTCACCCTAGCTGCTGACTGCACTTTCCTTGTGGATACAGTCTCCTAAAGATTTGTTTGCCTTTTCTCAGGCCTGAGAAAAATGGACGATAGTATCACCTTTCTGTTATCTCAAGTTCTCATTAGGTGGCTTAACTCACAGACCAAATTCCAGGAATTCAGGAGGCATATTTGGGGTGGGGTACAAAGGGGGAGGGGGAATGGTGGGGAGGGAAATGGGGGAGTGGGTTTTGGTGGTGACTGATGAGCAGTTGCACAGTTTGCTACAGTAGAGTCTTCAGCAATTTTAGTGTTTGAGGAAATTGTGATCTTTAAGTCTCTACACAGTATCAAAAGCTTTACAGAAATCCAAAAAGATTATTTTCTACTGGCTTCCCTTGATCATCTAGGTGGGTTACCTTGTCAAGGAAAGGAATCTGATCTGATAAGCAGGATTTAACTCTCATTAAACCATGCTGGCTGTGACTTATGCCTATGAAGTCCTTCAGATGTTTTTTCAATAACTCTCAGAATAATCTCCATAACCTTATCAGGCACTGCAGGGTCATCCTTCTTGCGCTTCATGACAGTTTCCACTCAACTGGGGCCTCTCCACACATCCAAGACTGTTCAAAAATCAAGAGAAGCCTCACAATTACATCAGCCAGCTCTTTGAGTAGTCTCAGATGAATCCCATCAGGCTCCATAGATTTATAGGGATGCAGCTGGTGCAGCAGATCCCTACAGCTTCAGGATTAACTGTGAGTTTATCATTCTCAAACCATGGTCATTCAGCTCAGGGCACTGGGACTCCCTTAGCCCATGCTGAAGAGAGGTAAGAAAAACAATACATATCCCTGTCTTGTCAAGTTCTCTATTTGTGAGTTGACCACCCTCATTCTGGAATAGGCCTGTGTGACTTCTGCACTGCTTTTTGCCAATGTATTTTAAAATCCTCTTTTTATGGCCACCCACAGTTCTGGCAAGTTTTGTCTCCAGTTATGCTTTGGCTGCAAACATTTTCTTCCTGCAGAGCACCATTTCTGTGGTCCTGCCATGTCACCCAACCTTCTCCTGCTGGGCACACACCTTCCTTTTCTGCTTTACCTCCAAAAGAAGATCCCTGTTCAGCCAAGCCAGCCTCCTGTCGCACCTGTTTGACTTTCAACATTTTGGAATTGCTGCTTCCCGTGCCCGTAGGTGATACCTAAAAAGTGACCCACACTAATGGACCCCAGCACCTTCCGAAGAATTTTCCCAGGGATCTTGATCACTCTTTCCCTGAGCACCCTAAAGTCCGCTCTACTCATGTCCAAGGGTTAAAATTTTCTGACACTTTTCCTCCTAGCAAAAGAGATTTTAATCTAAATCACTTTGTGGCTGCTGTAGCAAGATAGCCACCAATCATGTCATTCATACAACCCTCCCATTAACAAGCAATCAGTCAAGGAGGGCACCTTTCCCAGTCAGCCCTCCTAGTACTTGTACATGAAGTTGGCATCCAGGTGTTTTAGTAATCTTAGACTCTAAAGAAGGGATTTAACCTGGGAGAGAGTTACATCACCACTTGTACTCCTAATTGGTGTTTTTTATCAATTTTACAAATTCCTGAGACCTATAAAAGGTACTCATCCCTGTGGGGCTGGTTTTTTGTGGACATTTTTCCATAACTGCCTCTGAAGGCCTTCAAATAAAGCTCCACTCTTATATTACCTTCTTTCTAAAATTACTTCAAGTTCCATTTCCAGATTGGGAAAAAGGCAACAGTGCGGGCTGGGAAATCTCTAGTAGACTCCCACAGAGACGTCTGCATCCTCTCACTGCCCCTTGATTCCTACCCAGAGGCTCTCAGCTGTGACCTCCCTACATTCTAACCCTTCTGTAACATACAGTGCCTCCCTCTGCCTCATCTGCCCTGCCTATTCTTCCTAAAGAGTCTGTAACTGTTCAACAGAGCACTTCAAGCACGCGACTCATCCTGGTAAAGTTTCACTTATGCTAGTGATGTCAAATCACTGGGACTGGGCCAAGGAGCCATGCTCCTCTCGTTTGGCCTTCATGCTGTGTGTGTTGGAGCAGAAACTCTTCAGCTCTGGTCTGTGGAAGCCAACACCTCCCACCAGCCCTCAGTTCCTCAAGTGCATCACCCCACTGCCTCTCACAATCTGGTTTCGTCCCTTCCCCCTTCCAAACGAGTTTAAAGCTCTATTGATGAATCCTCCTAGTTTCTATGCTAGAAACTCTCTTCCGTCTGAGAGGTGCATCCCATCAGGTGTCAGCAGATCAGGTGTTGTATAGACCATCCCATCCCATCTCATGGTCCAAAACCCAACATTACTCTAATGACTCCAGCCCCAAAGCGCAGTGTTGATCTGATGGATCTGCCTGTTCCTTTGAATATTATTTCTTTGAATACTATCCCTTGGTACTGAAAGGACCATGGAAAACATTATCTGTCGTCCCGATCCTTCAACAAATCACCCCTAGGTCCTGAAATTCCTTTTACCCTCAGACTTCTCTTTGTTGTCTCATCACTGCTGACTTGAAGAACCAGTAACAGATAATCAGAGTGCCCTTAGAAGGGAATCATGAGAACTATTCTTCTCCTCTTAACAAATCAGGGTGCGACGCAGAAGTAGATTGTGTTGCCCCAGTTGGTCCCACTCCATCCCAGAAGTACCTTGATACACCTCATCCATTGACTGTCTTTCTGGTTCCAGGCCTTCCTACCTGTTCTGAAAACTGTCAGTCCTACTGTCATGTTTTTAGGAGGAAGAGCTTTCCTTCTAGAACTGGCAGAGACCAGCTTCCAGCTCTGCTGTTTAACAGGCCATTGACTAGATACATGACAGTGTTCTGAATCCATCTGGCTCTTTACTAAAACAGAAGTTCAGGACTTAGGCTGTAGCACCTCTGAGAATTCATGAAGTTCTCATTCTCTTGATTACTGTGTATTCACTTCCCTTCGTTGTTTCTTCATCTGGTGATGTAGCACATTGACAACACCTGACAAAGGAATCATTGAGCCTCTAACATAGCTGGTGAAGTGACTTCAGCAGCTTCAGGGCCATGTCAAAATCAGAGCAGCTCTGTGACATGCCAGAACTATACCTGAGAGAGGATACACTATTAAGACTGGTGCTGAAAGGATCTCTTTGTGTCCTTCACCAACTATTTGGTCTGTTATCTGCCTCTACTGGCTGCTCACAGAGAGCTGAAGAGCAGCCCTTCCTGCTCATCCTGTCTGTAGAAACTGATATGGCTAGTTCCCATTTGCTCACTCCTGTTCTCCTCGTTCTGGACCATTTGCACTACCTAGAACCATTTAAATCTCCCTTGCTGCTTCTGGCACTGTCCCCTCTTTGCTGGTTGGCTGCCAAGGGCTTCCAGGTCTGGCTGGGGATGGTGGCTGCTGTTTGAGTAGCCCCGAGATCAGGTACCCCCCTGTACAGATGGATCTAACTCTCACTCTTAGACCTATCTCAGTTGCCACTGATGCTGCCTCATCAACAGACAAGTATCTTTCTTGTCATGATGGACCCAAAACTGAAGATGATTGGGTAGGAACAGAAAGGAGAAACAGAGAAGATGTACACCGGAAAGAGCATGAATATCCACAGCACAAAGTACTAGAAGGAGCAGTTTTGGTAGAAAAAGAACAAAGACTTTGCATGAAATCCATACAGGAACTTACAAGAATAGGGACCATCTGCTTTTAAAAGAAGATGAGACAAGATCACCTCAACACCAGGATGATGAAATGGAGAGTCAAGATATGGCCCCAAAGTTTGGTGAATTCAGTCTTACAAACCATACATTGGTAAGGTGTAATGACTCATATACTTGGACAAATGGTAGCATCATCAAGAGATAAGACTTAAGCATAACGGTAATGTCAAGACAACGTTCATGTACAATTGTCTTGATTTCATCACAGCTGACAACTCAGACCCACACAGCCGCTTGCTAACTTCCTCTCAGTGAGATGGGGGAGAGAAATGGAAGGGTAAAAGTTAAAACCCTCGGTTTTAGATCAAGACAGTTTAATAGGCAAAGAGAAAGTACACAAGCAAAGTACACAAGCAAAGTGAATCAGGGAATTAAATCCCCACTTTCCATGGGCAGGAATGTGCTCAGACAAACCCATGACAACAAGACTCCTTCACGCCTAACCAGAGCTCAAGAACACAAATGCTGTCCCTCCCTTCTTTCTTGTCTGTGTTGGTTTTGCATGGCCTGAGCGTGGGGGCCATAGAGAGGGCTTCTGTGAGAAGCTGCTAGAAGCTTCCACAATGTCTGGCAGAAACAATCCCTGATGGCTCTGAGGATGGATACGCTACTGGCCAAGGCTGGGCCAGTTAGAGATGATGGTAATGCTTCTGTGATAAGATATTTAAGAAGAAATCGTAAACAAAGGTGGTGGTGCAGTTTTAATTCCAGCTATAGAAGAGGAGGTGAGAACCTGAGAGAGAAACAACATGGAGACACTAAGGTCAATGCAGAAGGAAGGGGAGGAGGTGCTTCAGGCGCTGGAGCTGACATTCCTTTGTAGGCTGTGGAGATGACCATGGTGAAGCAGCTGCACACCCGCAGCCCATGGGGATCCACAGAGGATGCGGAGATCCACCTGCAGCCCTTGGAGGAGGTGCCCACGCCAGAGTGGGCAGATGCCCAGAGGAGGCTGTGATGCAGTGGGAGACCTGGTGGAGAGAAGGGACCGTTGCTTTCAAACAGGAGCAGCCTGTCCTTGGAGGACTACACCTCATGGAAGAGTGCCCCCCCCCACCACAGATGTTTTGGGAGGACTGCTGCTTGTGAGATGGGAACCACACTGGAGAAATTCTCAGATAACTGCCTCCCATGGGAAGGGAGACCATGGTCTCACGATGGAATGACTTCTCTCCCTAAGCCAAGCAGAACAAAACCTTGTGTGATGAGCTGGCCCCCACCCCCTGTTGGTTGGAAGGAAGGAGGTGTTAGGGGGAAAATGGTATTTTTAAGGGCTTATTTTATTTCTCATTTTCCTGCTCTGGTTTGTTAGTAATAACTTCACTTGATGTTTCTAAATTCAGCATGTTTTGCCCTCGGAGTGTTTCTTCCTGGTCCTTATCTCAAGTCACGAACCATGGATGCCTGGTGTTTGGCCAGTGCCAAACCACAACTCCCCCGCAGGGTTAAATGCTGATGATGACACCCTATGGTTGGAGATATCCCTTGGGTCAGTTGGGTTTGGCTATCCTGGCTGTGCCCCCTCCCAAATCCTTGTGACCCCTGGACTGCTCACTATCAGAGCATGAGAAGCTGAAAAGCCCTTGACTTAGGTTAAGCACTATCCGGCAGCTAAAGTTTGTGTGTATTACCAGTGTCATCCTCCTCCTAAAACCAAAACATGCCATTGTACCAGCTCCTGGGAAGAATTAAACTCAATCCCAGCCCAAACCAGGACAATAATGAATGTAAATTGAGTTTAGATTCCAAAACAAATTCCAAGGGACTGACATTAGTACACATCCCTAAGAATAGCAAGGCAAGCATCCTTTTAAGATCCATGATATTATACCACCTGGCTGAGTAAATGCAGGCAAGCAAGACAAACCTTCCGGCCCTGTGTTTGTCTGTGCAAAAGCTTCAATGAGCTTGACACATAACCCATGCTTCTGCTTATCTACATAGCTCCTTTATCTCTTAATCTTTGTTTTATCTTCGACAGGAGGAATTTTTTTTGTGGGAATCCTTAAAATCAGAGGGTTTTGGGAAAGCTGCAAAAGACAGGCCTCAGAGACAGCAAAACTGCAATTAGAGCTAAGCAATAGCCATAAGATTTGTCAGCAGAAAAATGATATAAGAAGTAGAAATAAGAACAAATAGAATAATGGTCTGTGTGTTAATGCTTGGCTAGAATAACTCCCTAAACTACAGAAAAGTATATTTAACAAGATATTAGGAAGTTATAAGCTTGATAATGGAGTTCTGTGCATTATATTTTAAGACATAAACAAGTATGTTCAAAATAAGCAAGCATTATTTTAACAAAAGGTGTGCGTGCTTGTAGTAGTTGGATAGAACTAATGTCAATATGGTTTTGATTTGTGTGATTAGTCAAAAGACTTTTAAAGTAAGTTGTAACATTGAGTTCTTTGTCTGCTGCCAGGGATGTGAGCTGCTGGTATTGTCATAAACCTGTAATGAGACTGATGCTGGAAATATAGCAGCTTGAGACACCCTCCCCAGCAGTACTGTCCTGTTTGTGATTTGTACATTCCTGCCAGCAATACTGATATCAGGTGGAAATAGATTTCCAGCAATGTTAGTAAAAAAAAAAAATTTAGTGATATAGTAGCAGAAGTTTGGTTTTAAAAAAAAGGCATACATGATTCCTCTTTCTTGCCTGTTTTCTAATTCCTATCACCAAATATTATGCATTCGCAGCAAGGACTATTAGTAAAAAGAGTCAGGACGGTAGCCTATGAAGAAGAACCTTATTTCACATATCAAAGCTTGTAAGACAATGTGAATCAAATCAGCGATCTTTAGCTTAAAAAGAAGGAACAAGACATCCTAATTACCTCTTGTCTGTTCACAACATCAGATTTGTCACCATGGGGAGAAGACAGTTACACACAGAGAATATGCTTTTGAGCAGTGGCAGCTGGGGTATTACAGGATACTTCTGTAGTCATTCCTGAATTTAAAACTCAAGGAATGCAAAGGCAAGTAAATGTTTCAATTCTTCAGCCCTTGCACTTTATGACTGCGACTGGCGATTCAAAACACGTCATACTATTCATTAGCGAAACTGCTATCGATATGCCTCCTTCTCACAGCCCTTCCATCTTCTATCCTCTCTTCATTTCAGTCAAATTCCAGGCAGAAGCCAAATTCTTCAGGAGAAGTTTGTATTGAAAAAAGAAAGCAAGGAAGATCAGAGATCACATGATACTGCAGCACTCCAGATACACATCAGCTAGAACCCTCAGCTGCTCCACTGACAGTTTTAGCTGATTTCCAACTGATATCTGATATTTAGCAGATTCAAATTTCAGCATGCAGAAACCAAACAGAAGTCTCATGTTAGAGCTGGGAATACCGAAAGTATTTGAGTGCTGATGTGAATCTTTAAGTACCAATTTATTAGAAAAATAGGCTAGCTCTGCTTTTACCAACACAAATCTTTAGTTCGTGTGCCACTCACTCACTACATATGAGATCTCCTGCACTGGCAGGGGGAATGGCACCACCATTCATACTTCAGTACTAGCAGTTAATGAATGTCAAGAGCATAGTTCCCTACTACACCACAGGCATAGTCAAGGGTACCCCAGAACCTATTCTGGACCCTGACACACCGACTCCGTATGGGTCCTCTGCTCACCATCTGGTTCAGTGTGGTGCTCACTGCAAGCATGCAGCACTTGCACACTGGCCCATGGGCACACTCCAGGCTTCTGTGTCCCCCTCAAAACCAGCACTCACCCTCTGCCCATGTAACACCCCTGCCCAGACCTGCAGCCTCCCACTTTCTTGCCGGTTCAGTTTCTTGTTTGCTGGGGAATACATGTACAGACCTGGGTTGGGGAGGGCATAGCCAGCGCCAGGCTGAGATCTCTGTGCATTGCCCCATCAGCTGGCACCATTGCACCAGCACTCAACACCCCAGACCCTCAAGATTCCAGGCTCACTAAGTGCAAAGTTCTGTTTTGATGGAGTTTCCCCAGAGCTCCTGCACTTGCTGTGATTGACGGGGTTGTTTTGTTGTCTTTCTGTCACAGACTAGACATAAAATGTGTCAAGTTGAAGGGAATCATAACCATAAAGTCCTACTCCTCTTGCAGGACTGCCTGTCAGATTTGCATCCCTCAATTTTAATTTCTGACTTTCCCTTTCCTGACTTTTCCTTAGTATCCCGTTTGACAAGGTCCTTGATTAGATAACCTTTCTGAAGTAAACATGATGATGTTCCACACCTTCCTATCAATTAATGTGACCAGCAGCCACCCCTGGCTCTCGTTACTATCTCTCTTACCATCTCTCTGGTGGTTTTGGGTCATTGTTCATGTTGTCCCACTTTTCCTACTAGTCCCTTCTTCACCTCAAATGTTCTTGACCGGAAACACTTCGAGGAGCAGCAGTTTTTTCTTTGCTCTCCTTCCTTCCCAGCCTTTCTTTTTCTTGAAATTCACTAAAAATGTTCCTGTTCCTTTACCTGTCTATAAAGCAGCAACTGGACAAGCTGGCATTGGAAACAAAATTGATGGATATTTCTATCTTGATACAGACAGAATAACCCTCCAGTTCCTGAGGTAATGGTCACAGAGAACAAACAGGCAGCTTTCATAGCAACCAGATCTCATGTCTGTCAATACAAGCTTCCAGCAATGCTCAGCTCTCTCACCCACCCAGCCCTTAGGTGGATGTGACTCAGGATTTAGCTAAGGGGCAATAACGTGGGGTTTATATGCAGCAAATGGCAGTTAATTCCTGTTTAAGAAAAACACACTGTCAATTTGTCTAGGTATTACTAAATGTCATCACATAGAGAAAGGCTTCGGCATGTGTCTTCCCACTGCTGCTGCTTGGGATTGGCCTGGTGTGGTTTCTGCTGCAGCACAACTAAAGGCGGAATTAAACACTCCACACAACACCCAGCAAAAGCATAAGGAGACATGCATCTGTTTTTAAGATATGATAGCAACCCCCTAGCCAACAGTTAGATGTTCTTGCTTTGTTCTGCATATTTCTAGTTTTGTTTCTGGTGCTTAATTTCTCTTAAATGTGTCACTCAATTCCTTGTAGACAGTTGGCTGACAAATGCCTTCTCCATTCAAAACAGTTCAAAGGTGGTGGTGTTCTTCAGAGATCCTCCTATCATCACGTTAACACAAGAGCATCAGAAAGTGCACAGGCTTGTTAAGCATCACTGAGGCTTCATAACAAGATAGTGCGACGCTTTATATGGGATCAGTTTAAATCCTAGCACTCTTGACTTCACATTTACTGAAGCCCGCCCTATCGTCCTATTGTGTACAACACTGAGCATATAGTGTAACTCTGGGAACCACAGCTGTGACTTAGTTAATGATCTCAATAAATCCTGCTTAAGCAGAGACAGGAAGAGAATTATGCAAATGACTATTTCTGTGCACCATGCACTTGATAACTGAAGACATCCCACTATAAGCTTCAGCACATAAAACAAGTAGTTTTTAAATCCAGATATGTGAAAAGTGTGTAAGCAAAGGAACGGCTTACAGAATTTTGCTTCTGAAAAGTTGCAGTTTCAGAACATTTATTATAAACCTAATAGTAAAGGAAGCATACAGAAGGAATATGTACAAGGAGGGATGGTTAAAAACCCAAGACGACAGATTTTTCACATATAGCTGTGACTGTAAGAAAGAATTACTTGTCTGAAAAGACCTTTCTAAAACATCGTGATAAAAGACTCTGCCACTCACACTTGGCAGCTAGATAAGATGTCTTCTATCAGCCTCTTGTAGACCCAGGCATCACCTTTAAGCCGTTGTCGCCGGATACCTACTGCTTCAGGCTTAGTGAGCTGACATACTTCTAACTCAAACTCCATAGTTACTTTACCAAAATCTGACCGTGTTTGACATTTCAGGGTATAACTGCAAAACAGAAGAAAAAACAGAATAATTGTAGACCCATTTCATATTTGTTTTGCAATGCTATTTTAAATCAGTAGAAGCACTTTAAATAAAATACCCCATTGCTGTTCAGAATATTGTGAAACAGTCCACAATTTAGTCACCTGAGAGCTTTGTAAATCCTGGAGTTTCAGGGCACCATATTTATTATTATGCCCTAGGACCAATGGAGCATCAATGCCCCACACTGCCACAAGAACCCCTGCTAGCCAACAGCCCCTCTCCTCAGAGCTGGAGCAATGGAAAGTTCCCATGTTTTCCCTAGACAAGAACACTCTGTTGGCTGCAGCTCAGCTGGTGTGAAAATAGGAAAAACTGAATGCAGAGTTTGAACAATTACAGTGGAGGCAGGTGCTGCTGTGCAATCCAGCATCCTTCCATATTATGAGTTTGGAAATGCATCAGAGGATTCATGTATACTCTGATGTTCTACCAATACCCAACACTGAAATACTCAACAACTTGAGGAAATACATATTGAAAAGCGGGCACAATGGTTATTTCATGCATTGGGAACTCAGGAAATAGTCTTTCAGTTTGATCAAAAGTAAGAACCAATCTAAGCAATCAGTAGCTTAGTGTAGCTAGTAAACAGTACAAATTCAAATAATCCACAAAAAGCTGTGTGGCTTCTGCACACATTTTAAAATGTACTGACCTCTTGCCTAAAGGCTAATGTCTTTTAATTGCCCAGCCTGAGAGTTAAAAGGTATCTACACTATTTTCCAAAATTGTCCCATTTGTTCATTGACTGTACCTAAACCAACTTTTGGTATTTAAAATTTCACATGAGATGGCTGATGTGATTTTTTTCCTACACATTACCCTGCTACTATTGGTTTATACCTGTTGGTAAAAGAACTCTGCTAGAAGACACTTAATATAGTTTTGCACTGTTTGGGCAGGTTTTATTGCACATATATTTAGTGCTTTGTACACTTTCTATAAAGATTATTTTACAATAGGGTCAAGAAACTAAGTTTAAATACTTTGTTTTTTAAGGACTGGACTAGCAACCATTTAGACAAATACAAGTTGAACTAATCATATGTTACACTTACCCCTTCTGAACATATTCCACATGCTTCTTTGAAAGAACAATGATTATTTCATTCAACAGTTCGTCTGGATTCAGCAGATGAGTGGTGGTAATGTTACAGTGTGCCTAAAAGTAACATTAAGAGTAACATTGGCTTGTTGAAACAAGGAATAAAAATATGAAAATCTCTCTCCTAAAACTGAAGACATTGCAAAAAATTTTCACTAAGGAAGTTTCAGATCAGCTAACTATGGTGACAAACGCTTCAACATCCCAAAACTAGCACCCTGCTGTATAGTCCAGAGCTGGGAAATGGCCAAAAGCTGAGACGCAGTTCTTCTGATAACAAGGAGCAGGCAATGCACCAGGCAATTTTTCATGTATAAAGAAAAGAGGTTACAACATGTCCTATATCTGGCTTCTGAAGCCACAGAAGCGGTCGAGAGAAAATGAGACTAAAAAAAAGCTTGAAAAATTAACATAGGATGAGGATGCAAAGTCAGTTGAAGAGTGCTTCTTGTGGTCTTTATTTGGATTTAAATGTACACAACCCTCTGACATAACTGCTGTAACACTGTACTGTAGCCCAGCATCTCTCAACATGCTTCAGGAATTTTGCATAGACAATGGACAAGAGAAACTGAGGCAGGAGACTAAAGGCATTCAGAGAAAGAGTACAGCTTCCAGTTGCTCAGCTTCCTGGATTATTTGCACAGTCTAGACTCCTGTCTGATTGGCAGGTCAGGTTTGTAGCCCAATATCTTGTCCTGAATGTGCATGATTGACAGATAGTTCTCCGTGTGTAGTAGGTATCCCAGCAGCCAGTCAGTTGAAGGGACACATCATTTGCTTCGACACAACTGCTCATACCTTGATAAACAACCTGCCCTTTTTCAGGGTGATTATGTTTTTCAAACATGTTGCCTAAAGATTCAAGTACAAATTTTTTTTTGTATAGCTTCTGAAGTATTAAGTTGCATTTGAACAATGTATACAGAATCACTAGGGTTGGAAGGGACCTCTGTAGATCATGCAATCTGATCCCCTTGTCAGATCCCCTGAAGCAGGTTTCACAGGAATGTATCCGGGTGGGCTTAGAATGTCTCCAGAGAGGGAGATTCCATGACCACCCTGGGCAGCTTGTTTCAGTGCACTGCCACCCTCAATGTAAAGAAACTTCCTCATTTTGAGGTTAAATATGAGGTTATTTTATGCCCCTCTGTTCAGTACAGCCTGTTAACTGACTCTTGTTATTCACCCCTCTGTCACAACTGGCCATCAACCTGTGCATGCTTTGTGCCTTTTCTCCAGCAGAAGGAGAAAAGGCTTTTAGTGAGCAATGTCTACACAAATAACACGATTAAAAACTAGCCAGTAGTTCTCCTTTCAAACCATGCTGCTTCCTTCACATTTGGTTTAGATGGGCTGTAAGCAGCAAGGGCCAAACTCCTCCCTGGATCTGCTGCCTCAACCCCAGACGAACTGAATGTGGTAACTGGGGCACTGTTGTGCTATCAGCAATACTGTACGAGCACTTTACTGTAGAATTCAGGCAAGACAGGTCACAGAAGCTTTCACAAAACCGTTTCTGAAGCTACTGGATGTTTTCAATCATAATTATTGTAAGATAACAATTAATACATAACTAATATAATTACTTAATATTATAATAATACTTGCTTTATGTAAGACCTTTGCAGCAATCATACCTTAAGTTTCCTTGGACAATCTCTAGTGCATCGTTTCTTCTTGCTTGGTGTAAGCATCGTGATCACTTTATCTAGGCCTCTTTCAAGGCTTCCAAATATTTTAGCTTTTCTCTTCTTTTGGCTGCTATCCACATGTGCAAGGTTGAGATCTAATTCCACTGACTGACACCTGTTACATGAACAAATTAATCTGTTATTTTTCCCTCACTTTTAAAAACCTATTATTTCAAAGATGTCACTAAAACATTACCAGACATGACAACACAAAGAAAATTAAATCACGTGCAATGTAATATAGGAGTTTCTGTTTGAAAGTCTGTTGAAGTTTAAACCCAGAGATCTATCTAGAAATTGCAGTTCTTTGGAGACCTGGAATAAGAAGGCACCTACGTTATAGAAAATAGATTATATTGAGTTACATAGTATTAAAATTTTTCTCGACTTTCATTATTTTCTGTGATTGTAAAAAGATGTTTTAGAAAGGTTTTTACTGAAAGAGTAGGAACAGCAGCTTGCTGTTGTAACAGGGCTTCCCAGGCAGCACATGGATTAAGGTAGTCCTGCTCCAAATCAGGAATGTACACAAACAACTGGACACTTACCTTCTTTCAGGAAGAATCTCATCTGCTGCCAATTCATCTGCATTTGTTGGGGTAGCAGGTTTCTTAATTGGGGTGACTGCAGTGAACTGACTCTCTGAAAGAAAATGTCCAAGCCAAAACAGATATGTCTTTGTGTAAAAGGATTTTCTCTTCTTCACTGACGATTTCTCATTATTAATAATTCTAACAGTTCTAACAGTTCTCTACAATTCTGTAGTTCTAACAGCAGACCTCCTTTTCTATCTCAGGTCTATATTTTGGGAATTATAAAATATGTTCTTAATACTACCTCTACTCTTCAAATTAAAACTATCACTGATTTCCCCAGGGCTCTACAAGTCAAACCTTAGGAGTAACCATTGCAGTTCAGTATTAGAAATCTGAGGACTAGAATTGCTTTCTTGCTCTGCTGCAGGCCCATGAATAAATACGGAGCAATCTGCTGCACTGACTAGTTGTGTTCTTCAGTAATCCGTGTGCCTTATACGAGGGGTGTAAGTTTATATAGTCATAATATACAACAGCATATTATGTAGTATAAAAACAATATAAAAATAGTATAAAATACATTGTTTAATATACAATGTAGATGCCACACAATGATCTAAAAAGTCAGTGTCTGCAGAGCATGGTTTTAAAGGCGCAGGAGAAAACACTAAGTGAAACAGTCAGCAAATAAGTTGTCACAATTAAACCCAACTTCAATGTTCAAATTTTCAGCTCTCTACAGAATTGCACTCAGTTCCAGACAAACAACCTCAACATTTCCAGTGGATTCTTCCACTTTTCTATTTCCTGAATCAAAGATCTTTCAATGCAGCAGAGAATTAGCTTTCTTTGTTTAATCCTCAGAAATATCACTAAATAAATGAGCTAGAAGTGTTTTTACATTTCCCATTTTGGGTAGTATCTCTTTTGTTTTTAGACATACACAGATGTCAGACATTTCAAGTTATGTACAATCTTAAGACAAACTCATAAACTAGTTTTTGTATTGCTGTTCTTTATGAATGATCTCATTAAATAGCAGTATATTCAAAATTCCTTATTCCTCAAATCCTGCAAAAACTTACTGTTCCTGAACAATGCTTCTTAGCACCTGAAATGAAAGAGTCTCCTATTGCAAGGAGCCTTTAGCATTTGAAGGACAGAGTTAGCATTTACAGAATCAACACCATAACTTTAATGATAATCATTGAACTAAATGGTAATGAACATATGGGATAGGTACATAACTAGACAGGCTGATGACAGAAAATTCTGGTAACTCAAAAAAGCTGACACAATTTATACAGATTTCTGTGGTCAATTGCATAGCTGCAAGACCTACATGTTGTTAACAGAAACATTTTCACTGCTACACTGGATGGCCCCTATGAAAATACTGATATGCAACCGTAAGAAATCCAAAAACTATATTCTTCTTAGAACGAGCAATTAAAGCAGTATGCTTTAATTTTTAAAAGTATCCTTTTATTTTCATTCAAGGTAATCACAAAGGAAAAACAGCGTTGAGGAAACTGCAGTCTCAATTTTCATTGAAAAGTGGAACTAGGAGCAAGACAACATCACAATGCTTGGCTCCTTGTTTGGGTATAC
Source organism: Zonotrichia albicollis (assembly GCF_047830755.1). Lineage (NCBI taxonomy): Eukaryota > Metazoa > Chordata > Aves > Passeriformes > Passerellidae > Zonotrichia > Zonotrichia albicollis. The sequence continues at coordinate 87,498,305 of NC_133860.1, forward strand.
CAAAAGGGGCTCACAGATGATAATTGTGAGCAGCAATACAAGTAACATGCCCTGATGGATGGTTAAAACTAATGCAGCACCCTACCAGATGTACTGGTACGGTGCTGCGTTAGTTTTAGAAGAAACTGGGTGGTACATAGGGAAAAAAAATTTAAGTGCTCCAGAATAGATGTATTGGATGAAGAAATATTGTGCTTATATTTGAGTTTCAGTAATTTCCAAGCAACATATATGTTCTAAGCTTTCATTAGTTACATTCTACATACCTTTGAAAGCAGCTGCCTTAAGGGGAACAGCTTGTACCTGTGTCTCAATCTGACTCTTTGCAAGAGGAGTCTTAGGAGTAGGAAGCACAAAGGGCATTTCATTTCTTACAGCTGACACTGTCTCAACATTCTCTTTGTTTTCATGCTTCTTTGATGCCACTTTTCTTGTCACTGGAGTTGACAGTGTGAATTCCGTATCCTCCAGTTGGGCATCAGGCCTCGAATGCTACAAGAGATGTAACAAACAGAAAAAAGCCATTCTTGCTGTATTCTGATCACATTCAGGAACATTACAGACATGAAAATTCTGCAGCAGGGTAAAAAATATCATAGAATGATTGACTATAGAGCAATAGTTAAAAACTCCTCAATACTTCTGATTCCCTCTACAACTAGCTCATAAGGTTTGCAAGTAATTTGCTGCTTTTTTACCAGCTCTTCTAAATTCTTTAGCTCGCACATTTAAGGCTACTCCTCACCAGCTCATCTAAGCACAGCTAGGAACTTCCCTTTGGCTTAATCGTAAAATTTTGATTGCTTCATTTGATTTTCTTGTACAATACAGAGAGGCTGCACTTCTTCAGAGACTTGTCCAGCTCTAGCCTAGGTCTGAGACCTTGTTTGTTGCACCTTATTTTTTTCCTGTTGGTTTTAAAATCCTCATTTACTCATTTTCTAGATGATCAAAGCTCAAGCTTTAGTCAAATTACCTATAGCTAGAAGAAAGCACAATGTATGTTAGATATATATTTAAAACGCTTCTTTCCTCCATTTGTAACTCCACTAGACTAGATTCTACCAAACATTTACATATCCAGTAATTTTTATGTATAATGAAAAGAAGAACTTGTGGATTAAGAACACCATATCAAACACCTGCTGTATTCCATGAGTATTTATATCAAATTTTTCTAATGGAGATTCTTCAAACAGTGAAGCTGTATGTGTAAATTCCATGAATACAAATGCCCATAGCACTTCACTGTACTCTGGCAGATCTTCACAGTTTTTTCAGACTGGAAAGAAATATTCAGTTGAGCTTCGACTGCACACTTAAAAGTAAGATTTCATCAGGCAAGACTGCCATTAAAGTCGAAATATAATTTATTTCTAAGTTCCTAATAATGAAAGTTCCCATGCTGGTGACCTAGGTTTTATATGACTTTAATGTTGTTGTAGATTTGTCATTTGTATCAAAAGCAGATGTGAAACTCTTCTCAAAGCACCATTGCCAAATCATCTTTCTTGACCAGTGTCATGAAGAGAAGCAACTCACAAAAATAGCTGCCTTTGAATTCAAGGCTTGGACCAAAACCTCCTTTTACCAAAAGTCCTAGTAATAATTTGGAAAGAATCCAAGAGAAGAATGAAGTAACGTTTAAAAGGGACAGGATAAAGGTAAACACATATATCCAAAACATATGACTGCTGAATCCACAACACTAATTGGAGCCCTTCATCTGATGGCTAGTTCTGCTCTCCCCAAAAATTGTCAGTTATTAAACCAAGGGATTTGTAACTTCAGCCAAGGTTGCAAACCTTCATGGTTCACATCACATACAAGCAGGTATATATCAAAGCATCCTTACTCTCTAAGACCTTTTTGCTACTTATAGGAAACTCTTTCCAAGGACTTACTTCATACCATTACAGCAAAACTCTACAGAGTCATTTTAAATTGTCAGTCTTTGGCTGAAATGGACACCATTATAAAAAGCTGGAATGGATGACATTTTAGTAACTTATGTTCTGCTGGTAGGTAACTTCCTGTTGTCCCATGATAAAGGATATCACAATGAGCAGATCTCTCATTACTACTGGAATAGAGAGCTGTCTGATAAGCTGTAGAGCTTGTATGATACTTTAATCAAAAGCCCTTACCAGAGGGTTGCTAACTACAAGAAGCTGATACTGTAGTTGAAATCACATTCCGTTAAACATGAATGCATGATTAGGATACCTCAGCTGCTGTGTTCTAGATGTAATCCATGGCACGGTGACTATTTTGCAATATGCTTGTATATCAAACATATTGAAGTTAAGCAGCATTATGTACGAGCTTTCAGAAATTCAGAAATGGCTAAGTAAAACTTCTGTTTGCCTTGTTGTCTTTGCATTAGAGTGGGTCCAGCTAGAGAGCTTTGCTAGCTGGGTGTTCCAGCAAATTAAGTTGATATTCACCCAGAAGCTACACACAGGCAAGTTAAATGTGTTCTGAGCACTGCAGGAGGACTAACAGATTGCTGTACTGTGTAGGCATGAATTTCACCATCATCTGGGAAGGCATAATGCATATGTTAATTAGTAGCATTTGCCAATTTACCTTGGACATCACTAGAGATGAAGTAGCTTAACAGTTGAGAAAAACTGAACTTAGTGAACCTCCGTTTTAATCATCAAGAGTGTAGAAGGCTAAGCCACCACCATGATCACAGAAATCACATTATGTATAATCAGGAACACTTATGATTAATTATCTATTATGCAGCTCTAGTAGTCCTAGAATTCTCATACCAAAAAAGCTGTATGGGTGAACGGAAATGATTTACACACTACTGAATCAGATACATAAGGTATTTATTCTGAGTGCTTACCTCTAACACAGAAAGCAGCACACTCAGACCATTTCACAGATGTTTTGTCACAAGGGGAAACAGCTTATACAAGTCTGCAACTCCACTGAATGCTTTGGAATTTGTCAAACAGACTAATATCACTGATGTCACATATATTTGCATATTATATACAACATTACAATGGATTTAGAAACTCTAGCCATGTTCTGAAAGGCCCTATCAGTGCCAAACTATAAGAATAGAAATTTTGCTAAGATAAACAAGACTACTTCAGAATCTCAATCATCAGAAAAACAGCAGCAACACATTTCCTTTACTCAAAGTAAACAGCTTTCTCTCTAGGATGATGTTCTCAAGTGAAACAGATGAGAAAGGGATGACTCCCTCTGATTTAATCACCAGTTCCCATAGTGCCTATGTCATCTCAGAGAACACTCCCCAGGAGACATATCATGAGGTGTCAAAAGATTTTCCCTACCAAATGCAGCCCTCAAGGTAGCAAAAAACAGAGACAGAGTGCAGTTACTCATCACAGAACAAGATCTGGAATTATCCAGGCCACAAAAGAGGGGATTTGAGCCCATTAACAAGGAGGGACTCTGTGCAACACCTGATGCATCAAATCCTCATAGATGGCTATTCCAGTGAAGTCAATCCAGAGAAGCAGCCTAGCATGCTAAATCATGTTAATGAGACCGCTGAACTCGTTAATGCCCAAGACTTTGGCTGTGTGCTTCACAGAATATTCTGAGTTAGAAGGGACCCTCAAAGATCATCAAATCCAACTCTTAAGTGAATGGGCTGTACAAAATCAAAATCCCTGTGGTGTTATTACCACCATGCTCTAACCAGTTGAGCTAAACTCAGGCTCATGCTCTTTTCCTGACGTTTAGAGCACCAGAATGTCTCTCCAGCACAGCTTTGCCAATGCAGAGCAGGATTTTAAGCAAGATGCTGTCCTGCTGAACTCAAATTTACCTCAAGGACTGTCGACATCATGGTGCTGGCATGCTCTGGTAGGCATGGAAACCTTAAACGAACACGCTTGCCACGAGTCTTCTTGGATAGAAGCAACAGGTATGTTGCTGACATGTGGTCGTATTTCCACTGTGGGGTGAGGGAGAAAGAAAGAAAAAGTATTTTTATCTCCTGTTTGGAGACATTGCAAGTACAAGTCAAGCACAGCCTTTGAGTATTTCTATGTCTCTACAAGTTTTTCTACCTGACATGCAACCCTAATTACACATAACTGTAATTTCAGACTTCAAGTGATTTGCATTACGTGCCTGAAATCAAGAAAAAAGGCACTATGTTGGTTGTTTGCAAGTTCGTTCGTAGTTCATGCAGTAGCATGGAAATGCTGGAGTGAAGATCTACTGAATTGAATGCAAAGCTAGTAATTCAGTTTACTTCAGTAAGAGTATAAATTTTTTGGAAGTAACTCCTGCTCATTCTTTCGTAACCGCCAACTTTTTGCATGATTTTCAGCAACTCTGTGTGCGTGAGGAACATAGACACCACTTTTGATGGGTTTGCAGCATAATGTAGTTAGTTTGAATAAGTTATAAGGGATTAGAAGTCTTCCAGGAAAGGACTATGTAAACATCATAAACTTATTTGGAAGGACTTTCTCCTCTGTAAAGAGGTTATTCTGATTATTTGCTATAACTAAAGAACATAAAGTATCAACTCCACAAGTCTATTGTAAGTATCACACTCATTTAAAAAGTCTGTTTCTGCTACAGTTATGTGGAAAACGCAAGTATTTTCAGAAACCCAAAACTATTGTCACTGCTGAGAAGTACAAAGAAGCAGAAAATTCAGTTTTAATGAAGAATTTTCAGATTCAGGTAAAAGCTGGAGTACACATCATGTTTTAAGTCTTTTCAACAGCCTGCAATGTTAGTGCTAACATTTGCACAATTCTTCCAGAAGTATTCAGTTCAACTTTTGTAATTTGTCACCAAAAATGATTAAACATACTCGCTGTTTTTAGAAATCTGTGAATAGCAACTCAAAAAGCTCCGTAATTTTTGACTGTTTGGGTGTTGGTGATATTTCTACTTTTTTTTCTTTTCCTACTCTTTATTGAAAAATTTCAAAGCAAAGAGTTAACCCAGCAAATGGTATCTGTTGTTCAACTATAAATTTCTACAAGTCTATTCTGACGTTCAGAGATTCAGAAGGATTTTACCATTGTGGTAGGATATAGCAAAGAGTAAGATTTAGGGAACATGAAGATCACAATTAAAAGAGAAAAAGAAATAAATAAATTTGATCTTCCGGAATAGTGGCTTGTAGTTATAAACTACAGCCAGATTCCACAGTTCTGCAGGGCCTCCTTAAATCTGAAATGTATGTAAAATATCATACTTTGGAATATATGAGTATTGATCTGATAACACAGTAAATTCATTTACTCTATTACTGTATTTAATTACTGTAAACCACTGACAAACTTCTTACCTCATTTATTAATTGCAATATAGACTCCCTGCTCTGCTGATGAAACACAGAAAGCTCTCTTACACAGTCCTCATCAAGATGTCCCAGCTGCAACAACACAATGGATATTGAAATGTGAGGTTTTCAATTTACCCCCTAATCCATATCTGACAGTGACACTGTTGTGAAACCCACTGGCCTGAGTCAACAGTCAATGATGATTTTAGACCTTGTATTTCAAATGTTTAGTATCACAGCTAAACATTGTAGGAAACACACTGAAAAAATCATACAACTTCAATAACTTCACATCCTCGATCCTCATAGGTGAGAGCTTATAAATTCAAATAAACCACCCAAAAGCTGGTAAGATTTTTACTAGAATGGAAAGTATGCTTTCATCTGCCTATAAATATCCAAAGCTATGAGCCATGCCCATCTTTACCAGAGCCAGGTTGCACTGATGGTGTGAGCACAAAGTGTCTTTATTTGGGGTAACAGTGGCATCTAGTGGCATTGGCTGTCAACATGCAGGAACTTGGAACGTTCTGCTGACAGCCAGATTATTTTGGTTCTTTTCCTCTTTTCCATACTGCATTCATCTCTCACATAATTAAAACAAGTGACAGAGAGACAGGATGACTATTCTTTCAATGAAATTTTAAATTTTCCAATTAAAAATTGGAAAATTTTAAATTTCTTTTATTTTCATTGGAATTTTTTAAAATTCCAATTTTCATTGAGGACTACATACAAGATAAACTATAACCACATCTTGCATGACCTTCTGAGTATTTGTGTTTTACACATTAAAGAAAGTACTGATCAAGCAGCCTAGGGAAGGAGCTGGTCATTCATATGTGGAAGGACTTCACTCAGTTATTCTGCATATTCAGCTAAAGAATATAAGGAAAACACATTTGAAATTTCTCCTCAAGAGAAATCAAGACCACGTAAAAATATTTTGACAGCTAAAAGAATCAGAAAAGAACCACAACCATCTCAAAGCTCAGTTTGTAACAATTTCATATACCACGCACTATGAGGATGGTAGTAAGCAAGCAAATATTACATGAAATGCTTTAGTATCTATCTGCCCAAAGTACTTACTGGGTATTTACTTTGCCACTGAACAGCATCAGAAAAACCTTGCATGAGCCAAGGATGACTTAACAAGTGTTGGACTGTAATTCGCTTCTTTGGGTCGACCTGGTGTGCCATAAAAATCAAAGTGATACTTAAATTGTGGAGAAAAAGTGAAGAAACAATTTATCTTCCACTCAGAATGTTAGGGTGATTAGGGACAAAACCAGAAACGAGTACTTTTTCAGAGCTTCACAAAAGGAAGCTCGCACTCAAAGATCTTAGCTGTGAAGAGCAGTTATGGGAGCCTCCCAGGAGATATGCAGCATTGGCTTTTTTCCTTAGGTGTAGTCCAAACGTATGTTTGGGCTACAAAACAACTCTCGTTTTTATAGCACACGATGAAAAACCAAATGCATGCTGTTTGAAGATTCTGTTAAATCATGTAAACTTTGCTAATTATTTTTGAAATCAAACATTTTTCCCAAAGATTTTTTTGCCAAAGGCAATCATAATATTTTCTTTAAAAATTGTAAGAATTAAACTTTTTATTTAAACACAGAATATTTTTAAATAGTTCATTGATGTAATGTTTTGAACCAATTATATAGTACTTTATACATCTATTGAACAGAAACAATAACCTTTACCTGCAGCATTTGGTCAAGGAGGAGTGTACTGCTAGGAGAGAGCCACTTTGGAGTACTGTATTTTCCTCTCTGCAAAAAAAGAAGAGGATTTAGAACTAACACTGAACCTCAAAAGGAACTACTAAATTACTTGGACAATAGTGACATCTGTACTTTGTAAAAATAGAACAGCAGGAAGATGTGAACTTTGTTTAAAGAATGACTTGCATAAATGTCATGGCAGTACTAAAACCCAGCAAGATTAGTAAGGAAAATGCTTGAATCACCAGCTGCAGTTTTTGTCCACTCTGCTTGTGTGACACTTCCATTTCCACCCACTTTTGCAGATAACCTGCTCCTTTCTCCATTGCCTTGGTTCATGCTATCAACTTCATACTGAAGTTCTAGAAGTGCAAACATCCTGGATTATGAATGACTGATATTAGCACTTTGCAATGTGAAGATTCCCTAAAATCACTACTTTTCAGACACTAAAATTACACCATCCTCAGTATTAGGATATTCTTTTTTGAATAGGTTACATCTAATGCTGAACTTTCAATCTCATATATCAGACAGGAGAAAGGTTACAGATCTAGCAAGTGAGATTTTTTTAAGATAATAATTTACAGTTGTTTTTCTTTAATTTTTCATTAGAAGAAAATTGAAAAAACAACTCCTAGAAGTGAGGCATAACAGTAGCTAGAAACCAAACCAAATTCACCATCAAGAATCACTTATTTCTGAATGAAAACCAAGATAAAAAGAAAATCAATACAAAGTCATTATCAAGTAACATAACTATAATTTTGTAATGGCATTTTTCTTTCTATGGACAAATGCCTTAATAACAAAACAGTTGGTACCACATGCAGCCACATTTCTAAGTACAGTATGTATTGTGTTGACATCACAGATTAACAACTTTCAGTTACATCTTTACAGACACTACTAGTAAGTTATTTAGTAATAGTTTTGTAGGCTGCCTTATAACATAGCTTTACTATGAAACTAAGTAACACAGTTAATCTACATTTTGGCTTTAGTATAACAGTACAGAACACCAACATAACAAAGAGCAATTCTCATATGTTGTAGTGTGGGCAATACTGGATAGTAAATAGGTTATGACATCTGCCAAGCACATAAGGTCATACCAGAAGTAATTCCTTTTTTACAGTAGTTATGCCACAGCTTATTTTTTCAGTCAAAAAGTCAAGCCACTGATTTAAAAATGATGAGTACATTCCAGGAAATTAACGCTGCATGTAAGGCATATGATTTTATTTAAATTCAAGAGGCAGATTTGACTTAGAGCAACAGGTTTGAGATGAGAATACAATAAATTTCAGGATTTAAAATGTGTGAAACTAATTCCGTAATAGTGGGTGTCCTCATTTGAAACAATTTTCAATTCACAACCACATAAAATGAAAACAATTTCAGAGTGGAAATAGCAAGTATGCATCTTAACATGATTAGTTTTTGACTGCTCCCAGACCAAGCTTTGAAACCTCATTTGCTGTTTCAGCTCACTTCAGCTCATTCCACTGCCAGACACTGTGTTGCTCCAAACAACTCAGTTCATAATTCCTGTCCAGTCTTGACTATGGTAACTACACAGAATAATTTTTGATACTCTTAATTAAGATCTCCATTTCACATCTGAGTTCTCAGCTCAGTGAATGCTTTAAGCAGTTGGATCATTTACCAGGCTCTGCATTGTGGTGTAATGAGCACCAAAAAGGGTTTTGTCATCCTATGACAGCACGCTTATAAGGGGACACATTCTCAATATGCTCTGACCTTTAGGGTAGACAACACAGTTCACATCACAAGCAGAGAGGGAAAAGCAGCTCAACAACCCTGTTACTTAATGGCAATTTCACTAAGAAACTAAGTGCTTGCTAGCATTATTTGGACGAGACTCCTAATCACATGGTTTAGTTCAGGTAGTCTTGCAAAGAGCAGGAAGTTGGACTTAATGATCCTGTTTGCTATCTTCCAACTCAAGATATTCTATTACTATATGAGTTGGGAAGTCATGTAAAATACTGGCATCTCATCTGAACACTAGCACCTTTACACAATCCCTTTGTATTAGATAGTGTTTGCTTTTTTTTCCTTTTTTTTATTTTTTAACATTCTCTTCGATAACTCAAACTAAGCTTCCTAGTCAAGGTACTTCCTTCTGTCAAGGTACTCAAGTGTACTCCAATTCCAGATTAAAAATCCACTCTCTGTTGAAATAATCAGGTGCTTCATAGAGCTCAGACTGTTATGCATCCTGAAAAATTTCCTGTGTTATGCATCCTGAAAAATTTCCTGTGCAAACCAGCATCAGTTGCCCCCTGCCAAAGTAGTCCTTGAATACTCTCAAGAAGGGTTTTTTGTCTTTTTAAAGACATATCAGACTCTTGGTGAGAGGAGAATTAAGTAGAGGAATACAAAGCCATTATTCCACACTGCTCTTCATCATCCAACTGAGACCAAGCTTCATTAACACAGATTTTTATGCCAGCTCAGAAGTGGCTGGCAGAGATGCATATGTGCTGAGGAACAACAGCTGTTTAGCCACATCAAGAGGAGTTTAGAGGGAAAGAATTAATGTCTTAATCGTACCACTTACTATTTATTGAACTCCTTTTGAAAGAGGAAAGTATAATAGCAGATGCAGAATCTCGCTTTTCCTACACATGAGAGTGGCTGACATTCAAGAAGAGTATTTTTCAGTAATTTTTAGGGAGAAGACAGATAAACACTTAGATATAAAAGTCCAGTTGTCTAGCAAGAAAATGCATTTCCTGAAACTCACTTTTCTACTGTATCATAGGACCAAGCTAGAGTACTGTTCAGGCTGAGGGAAAACAGAAACAAATCCACAAAATACTGATCAAAAGAGAAGCAAAATATAACAAAATTCAGCAGATAAGCTTTTTTTGCTCAAATCAGAAAGTAAAAATTTCCCATAATGCTTAGTGATTCCTGTTCCTCATGTATTCTAGTGTCATCCACACATACCATGATCTTCCTGTAGACAGCCATGACATTATCATCATCAAAGGGGAGAAAGCCACACAGCAGAGCATACAGCAGTACTCCCATACTCCAAATATCTGCCTGAAAAGTAAAAGTGAGAGTTCACAAACCTCATCTGCTTAAAATGGCTTAGAGACTGATCACATTGTCTCCTTTTGGCAAAGCCCACACGAAACCTGTGGAAAGTAGGTTCCCTAACTCTGAACAGAACTCGTGAAAGCACACAATTTTCAATTCACTGAAACTAGAGCACTAGTAAAACCACTACCCTTTTTCTTAGATCACCAAATTGCTGCATTACCTTCAACCTACAAGGAATTCAGTGACAAAAAGAAATCAAACTCATCTGAAGGGATTTTGTACTCAAAAGTGCTTGTGATTATGACAGCTGTCAGTACAGTAACAATCGGCTTTAAAGTCACACTGTTTCTTTTCTGTATAGACATGACAAGGTCTACATGCCTCATACTTCAACTCTCACTTAAGTCATAAAGATCAAGGAGGTTTGAGAAGCACCAACTTTGTGAAAAACTAAAAGAAAGCAAGACTTAGAGGTCAGGGACAGTAATGCAAAGGAGGTAAAGGAAAAAAACTGACTCCATCCAACAGCAGAGACAGTAAGAAAGTTTGAGGAGATGATTGAAACTGCAGCATTTTGAATGGATTGACAAGGGCACGTAGCAGACCCTAATGTTCTAGACATGGAATCAAAGCTGAATAAATGCTACAGGTTTTGTTGTCTTTAATTTTACTACACTGCACAGTAAAAAGAGCAAGTTTTCATAGAAGATTTCAAAGGCAAAGTACACAAGATACTGAGACTGCATAGAATTTGCAACAAGACTTGGCAAATTAACAAAACAAATTGCTGTTTGGAATAACGTGGTAGAAGACAGTTATTTTTTGTAGAGCAACACCTGGTAACAGTGAAGAATTAGTCAGAGATGAAGAAGCCAGGTGCATAACCTTTGGTCAGGAGCTATTCCAGGCTGTGACTAATCTCAGTCACACAGCTTTTGAGGACCACTGAGGCAACATGAGAGTGAAGAAAGACACCAGGGGAGTTGATCTGAATCTCACCAGCTTTAAATACATGGTGCGCATGGAAAAAACCCACCCTAACCTACAATTTTATCGCCTACCTCTGAGCCAATGTATGCTTTGCCCTGAATCAGCTCTGGTGCGGCATAGGCTGGGCTTCCACAGCAGGTGTTCAGATGGTAATCAAGGCCGCCCTAGAATAAGACAAAACTGATGACAAAGAAGCATTGCTATAGCACAAATGGTGTCTTCTAGCAACAACATATTAAAGGCCGCAGAAGCTTCATTTTCTAATGCTCTCTATATATAGTCACCTAACATTTTGCTTTGGTATAATTAATATATGGCTTAACCAGGCAAAATCTGTCCAAGACTGGAAGACTCCTATAAATGTTCAGACCCCAAGCTGCTCCTTCATATGTTCTCCCAGCAGCCTTTCTGCAGCTCCTCCTGTGACAGGAATACCTCCCTTTGTGACCAGAAAGAAAACAGATGAATTTGGGAATTAGCAATCCAGGACCTACTGGGCAGGAGGCTGGTTGGATATTTATATCAATATTTAAGGCAATAACTTCATGAAGAGCCACTAAAATGCTTCCTTATTAAAAACACATTATTTCTTAGCCTGGGCTTTGTTTTAAGCAGATCAGAGTGAGATGACATTGTATCACCAAGATTGTGGTCCAATACTCCTGATTTCCTGCAAGGTGCTTTAACTTGACTCAGCTAAAGCAATCTGTGGACTTTGGATATGTAAGATCTTATTTCCATTAAATTCCTTCTTCCCAGTGACCATCTCATAGTGAAGATGACAGAACAACAACACAGAAACGAACTTTAAACTTGATAAACAACTCAGTACCACCACGTATATCCAGAGGCTTTGTAAAGGTAAGGGGAATCTATTTGATTTGATCCACAATCTCCATGTGATAAATAGATATGATTTGTGCTGATAAAAATTGAAACAGTAATCAATATTGATACAGTAATTAATATTTGAGAATAATAAAACAGTTAATAGTTAAAAGTTGTAATGCCAAAGAAGAGAGGGAAAGGAGGGGCTCCACCCACCCCCCCTTCCCAGCAGATGTTCTCAAGGACCACAGGAAAGAAGCTGAAGATACAGTTGCTAAAAATGACCAAGAACCTGGCTGGGTCCAAGAAAATGCTAATTATAAAGGACTTATTGCTTTGATATGTAGGTGCAGTGATACGTTAGTCTTGGCTTACATTGTACTGGCTTGGTGCGCATGTGTAACCCAAAGGTGAATTAAAGGGTAATGAAGAAGACTACAGGGCCTTCATCAGTGACGACCCCCAAAGACTTGTGCGACCACCAAACCGAGTGGTGGTGCCTGCGTGGTAAAGGTGGTAATGAAGGCAGAGACAGAAAAGTGACGAACCGAAAATAGGAGGAGATGGCATTCACATATATGGCATATAAGGGGTGACTTTCACTTGGCAAGCTTGTATGTGAAGAGGCAAGGGTCATTGAACCCTGCCCTCTGTACCCCATGGTTGTTTTTGCTTATGCACTATTATTTGAACCAAATTATCCCTAATTTATATATATATATATATATATATATATATATATATTTTTAACTATTTAGTTAAAATTGTTGCTACCTTAAATATTGTTTGGGTTTTTTTAATGATGGGATAATTGGGCAAACATAATATCCACACACAGACAAATCCTATGAAAATGACATCTGCTATTGAAACTTACTGGGGGCAAATGAACACCAACATAAGCTTTACAGTGCAGGCCTTTGTGGGAGTAGATACTCTACACACAAGGCAATATGTGCCTTATATTGGGATGAAAGATGAAGTGCAGGAGGAGTTAAACTGATATTCTCTGCACAAAAACTGTTTCACACTGGTAAGGCCCTACCAAGCAATTAGCAGTGGGACAACTACACCAACCGCTCAAATTCAGGGCAAGGCTCTGCACTGCACCCTGAAGGCACGCCAGCAATTTTTATGCGCAAGCTGTAGCTAATTCAGCTCTGCTATGATAGCAACTGACACCCTTACCTTTGGTTTTGCACAAAGTCCAAAGTCTATCAGCTTCAGGTTATGTTCCTCGTCAATCAGCAAATTTTCCTAGTAAAAGAGAAAGTGGTAATGAATTCTTACATAATGCCAGGTATCCAAGAAACCACATTTTTGTTCACCTTATTTCTTCTTGCCATTACCAGCTCTAATTTACCTGAAGCTCTCCTCTGGAGATTTTGGTCTGTTACTAATGAATATATCCTATATTACAGACAAGCTCCTACCTGCTCAGAGAGGCCTAGGGGGCTGCTACACAGAAAGCAAAAACTGCGAGGCAGCAGCCTGCCCTGGCAGAAAATGCAGCCAGTGATATCACAGATGGTGTGAAAAGAAGCAGAGCTGGCAAAATGGGGAAAGCCTCTTGCCCTCTGTTCACCACACTGACAACAGCACATTCAGTTTCTGCCCACCCTCTAGCACAGGAAAGACAGCAAACCGAAGCCAACCCTGTGGATGGAAACCAGCCTGTCCAAGGTGCTGGAGCACTTTTTCCATGAGGACACTGAGGGAGTGATGATTTTTCAGCCTGTAGGTGACAAAGCTTCAGTGGAGAGCACTTGGCAGCCTTTTCATTCCTACAAAGGGGGCATAAAGACAGCACCAGCCCCTCCAGAGAAGCAGAAGGTGGGATGATGGCAGTCAACAAGCTTCAGGAGACATTCAGACTGGTACTAAAAAAACTTTTTTCTCATAAAAAAGGAAGTGAAGAGCCTAACAGGTTTCCCAGCAAATTATGGTGCCTCATCCTAGGTAAAGGTCCAAGATGTGCCTAGATGAAGAAGTTTGGTCTGACACTATTTTAAACAGGAGATAAAAGCAGAAGCCACTAGTAGTTCAATTCCCAACCAAGTTATCTCACAATCCTATGAATCCATCAGGTCTGCAGCTACAATCCAAATCTTTCCAAGAGGGACACACAAGGCTTTGCTTGGAGAGAAGCTCTTTGGAGACAAGGATTTCCTGAGCTGTCAAGTAAAATGCTTGTATCCAAAGAATTTGCTTTCCTCAGTTATCAGTATCTCTGACCATGCAAACTTCTAACCCCTTCTAGGAGAAATAGTCTCAAGGCTTCCATTCCCTAAGCCCATGCTTAAATCTTGTGGTCACAGCAAAGCCACGGGATCAGTCTTGTGGCACATCCCTCCTCTGTCCTTACTTGTTTACAGTGTGGGAGAAACATTTTCCTTTGAATGTCAGAACAGAACAGTTTGCACAATAGAGAGGAACCATAACAACTCTCCCTGGGTACGTGCTGAAATAAAGGGGATAGCAAAAATGCCTAACCAAAAGTCAAAATCAAATCTGTGCCTGCTCTACTCTTAACTGGAGTGCACTATTCTGTTCCTCTTCCAGAGGAAGATCCTTCCTCAGATACAGCTACATTCAGCTCAGTTGAGGAACAAAGCAATAAGCAGAAATAATGCTTTTCAGCAAATGTTAACTAAATAGCTCTAAGCACAGGAGAACAGAGAAGACAATTCACACCAGCTCCACTCAGAGAAATAAAAGTGGGTGTTCATTATTATTTGTGCAAATTTGACTATTGTTCAGACTTACTGGTTTGAGATCTCTGTGGGCATATCCCTGACTATGCACATAAGCAATTGCTGAAACAATCTGACGAAAAAATATGCGAGCTTCCTCCTCAGAAAGGTGGTCCTTAGAAATTATGTAATCAAACAGCTCTCCTCCAGGACAGTACTGCATGAAAGCAAAGAAAAAAAATGCATTTGGGATACGGTCATGAAATGTAAACATGAACAAGGGCACTGGACAGCAGGAAGGCACTCTTCTCTTTCTCTCCCTCTGCTTAATCCCAGCAGCACCCAGGCCAGTGTGCAATAGATCCAGCAAGACCAAGAGCCCAACTCTTGCCTGATGATTCCCACAGCCATACCACACAACCAGCACAGGTGACAGAAACTGCCTCAGACATGACAATTCGGTGGCACTTCTCAGGTCCCACATATCCTGCTGGCGCTGTTTTTTGGAGTGTGAGGTGGGAATTAAAGTCAGTTTGTTTACTGCAAACAGTGAAGAGTGGCTTTTACAATGAGACAGAACACATTAGCAGCTTCATTTTTAAACTACAACCCCTTGGACACACTCATCATTGAGATGATTTTCTAAGAATTGTTTCATTTGGACTCTACTACCATCTACTGCTACGACTAAACCCAGAGATTGTTGCCATAGCAGAAACACCATTCCTTACCTCTAAAACCATGAATATTTTCTTGGGTGTCTCAATCACATGATACAACCGGCAAATGTGCTGGTGGCTCAAGTCCTTCATGGCATCGATTTCTAATTTAACACGAGGCAAGTCATCCTAAAAGATCACAACAGCAAGGTATGAAATTGCTAAGTAGTTTGATAGCCTGTACCTCAAAGTAAGCCTGCACATCAGAACTGCTCAAACTTAAACCAGCACCAGCTCTGTCACTGCTCACCTGCCCTCCTCACACACTGGTCAGTAAAACCCAAGGGGGCAGTTGTACAATGCTACTAGTCTCATCAGGACTCCATTTGACTTACAGTGATTTATTTAGTTACTTAATATTTAAAGCTGTAACTGCCTCAGTTTTACAACCAGGGAATGTTGCCCTCTCCATATGAGGGCACAGGATTTGTGGTGCTAGTAGTTTACAGCTTCTACCACTCTCCCACAATGACAGGTTGCACGCGTGCTCCTGAGAGGTCCACAGGAACAGCACATTACCGCCTCTGAAGTATCTTTTGGATTACCTGTAAAGCAAGCTTGTCCATGATTTTTATTGCAACTTTTTCACCAGTGAGACGATGTCGCGCAAGTTTTACTTTGGCAAACCCACCTGGAATTTGAAACAGAAATGTATAAAGCTCTGCATGGCGACCAGCTTTCTCACCCTGATCTCAGTTGCCCTGAAGCAAATATGATATGCAGCATCATTGCTAGAGGAAGAAGCAATTGCTGCCACTACTTTCCAGTTACACTTCCACAATTGTGACCCGCAAAATACACCGAGAAACATGACCCACAGACTCTGAAGTAGCAGTTACTCTCTCAGATAAACATCGAGGTGAGTGGACACATGACACACACTTGCTAGCATTCACAGACTGAGCCCACCTGTGCCGACTGTTCCGTGTAATTCATAGTACTTGAGAATTTCCTCATAGTCATCTCCGGCCATTCTGTGACCAGCAGGACGCGGGCAGCTCTCCTCAGCACCTGCAAGGGGAGACCGCAGATTGCGCTCATGCTTTCGGGCACAGGAACCGACTCACCAGCAGCCCCGGGGAAGGCTGAGCGGCTGCTGTTCCCACAGACCTGTCACGGCTCCCCGGCGACCCGAGCCGCAGCGGCCAGAAGACCCTCGAGTCCCACCCCGTTTCTTGGGGCGCTGCCGGCAGGAGCCGTCCCGAGTGTTCCTCCGTGCCGAGGCAGCGAGCCCACAGCGGAGCAACCTGGAGAGTCCGTTACCGTTCAAATGTCCCGCTTCCGGCCGCCGGGATCGCAAAGCCAATCTCCGCGCGCCGCCAAACCGGAACGGGCGTGGAAGGCACGGTGTACTGGGTGGGAGGGAGACTGGCAATGGGGGCTTGCCGGCGTGGGAAGGTGTGTCAGCTGGCTGCTAACGGGCGCAGCTTCCGCCGAGAGCAATCCCTACGGAGACAGAAAGCAACATCTGCTTCTCGCAAGAAAGCGCGTACCCAGGAGCAGCGGTCGGGCCTGGAGCGGGGTCCGCGCGGCAGGGGCTGGCGCCAGGCACAAGATGGCGGCCGAGGCCGTTGCTCCGAGGAGGGGGTATCTCCCGCCGCTCCCCTCGGACTTTTCCATCAAAGCCCCGGCCGGCCGTGGCTGCCGTTCCCAGCACCGCTCCTGGGTATCTTGGGGCTGGCCTGTCCGAGGCACGGTGTCTCTCCGGGCCGGAGCAGCGCGGGGCAGGTGGGAGTCTCCGTTGTGAGGTATATGTTTAGATGACTGTTAATAGACAATATGTTCATTAATGCAGTATTGCAGCTTTGCTCTGTGCACGCGAAGAAACACAAGAAGTATGGCAAATGTGAGGGGATATGCGCAGCAAACATGGGGGAAAATAGGGTTGCAAAATCATCAACTCTTACCAAAATGTCCACAGCAAAACTGGACTGTGTGGCTCCCTCAGGATGCTGCACAGGCTCAGGGCCAGCCATACCTCCAGAGATTAGCGTGGCCTTGGCAGCTAGGTGCTAGTCCTCTGTCCCATACTTGTGCTGCCATGCAGAGCTACCGAACAGTCTGTGCAGAGCCTGGAATGCTCTTTTGAAGCGGGATGGCTGTTGCCAGCAAAGAGCCCACTGCTTGCTGAGGGCATAGGCTTCCATCTGCCAAGGCAAGGCTTGGACTGGGGTGTTTGGCTGTGCAGGGAAAATGCCTGTGTCTCTCAGGGGGCAGGATTAGAGAGTCCCTTTTCTGTAGAAGTACATGATCTTGTACTCTTGGGATAGCTTTTTGTCACTTGGGACAGGCCCTAGACACTGCAGATTTCCTCTAGGGACAGATCTTAGTTGATGTAGTCTTTCCACTCTTCCTCCTCCTTGGCAAAGGCTCTATCCTTGGACTTTGGCACTAACAGGACTGAAACCCCCACCTGTCCCTGCCCACTGCGTGCTGTGGGCATGGGCTTCTAACAAGCGAGGTGAAGGACTGGGTGAGCAGCAGGGGCTGTGCAGTGCAGCTGCCTGGCTTTCTGCCCCTGCACCTGTCACCTGCCCACTGAAGGCCAAAGAAGCTGGTTTTTGCTGCCTCTTCCTCAGAAGCAGGAGATGCCTGGTGCTCCCCTTCCTCAGGAGCTCCGGCCAAAGCTGGCTCAGAGGCTGTGGCACCCACTGGGGCAAGAAGTGCTCAAGTCACCAGCTGCCTCTCCTGCTACCTCTGTGACCATGCTGCTGAGACAGCTAGGCCTCCTCTGGGTAGCAGTGTGAGGGTCCTCATTGTTCACTGGGCCCAAGGAGTTGTCCCAGGTGCTGTAGCTGACATCATCTTCTGGTTTAGACAGACCTTGGTCTTTTTTGTCTTGCCAATGAGACAGGTTTTTTTTTCATTGTCATCTCCCCTTTGAGAGAGCTCTTGGTTGTTGCTGCCTTCCCCTTGGGACAGGTCTTGGTCTTTCTCTTGTTCCGGTTGGGACATTGTCTTTCCCATGGGAGACCTCTTTGTCATTGTCATTTTCCTACTAGGACATGCCTTTGTCAAAATGATCTTCATCTTGGGACATGTCTTTGTTGTCTTCCTGGTGGGTAAATTTTTTGTCATTGTCCTCTTCCCTTTTGGAGAGTTGTCTCTCCTGTATTTGCCTTGGGACATCTCTGTCATTCCCATCTTCCTCTTGGGACATGTCTTTGTCATTGTTGTATTCTAATTATGACAGCTCTTTATCACTGTATTTTTCTCACTGTGCCAACTCTTCATCTCCTGCGTTCACCTTGAGACAGATCTTTCTCATTGTTGTCTTGCCTTTCAGCCAGTTCTTGGTCTCTTGTCTTCATTTTGGGACAGCTCTTTGTCCTTAATGTCTTCCCTTGGCAGAGCTTTTGCTATCCATCATCTTCCCATTCTTTCTCTTCTTCAGATAAGGTGGCATGATTGGAAAATTTGGTTCCAGAAGCTCTAGCACCCTCTGATGACTCATGATTTTTTCAAAATCCTGGAAAACTTGTCTGGCTTTCTTGAGCGGGGGCAGTCTATGCTTTGCACAGGCTGGGCTTCTCATCTTCACTTCCTGTGAAGGCTCTGTCTTGGACACAGTGCTCAGATCCTTTGCAGTCTTGTGGTGCACCAGCAGAGACCTGCTGCTGAGGTTGCATTAAATGATGGTGCTCTGTCCAGTGCCGTGTCCCTGCATCGCTGCCCAGGGAAGCTGGTGTAGCCATGCTGTGTGCCCAGTCTCAGCATTCTGCTGTGTCTCTGGCTCCACATGTTGTTTTTGTGAGGGATGTCATGCATAGGGGTCTGGTTCTTGTCCTTTGTACCTGCAACACAGGCTTCGTGGTGGTTTGGTGCAGCCCTCAAGCTCTGAACATCTGTGGCTGTACCCTGCTCACTGTGGATGCCCTGAGCAGTGAGAACAAGCGATAGGTGGCTGTTGCTGCTGTGGTGATGGCCGTTCTCTTGCCCCTGGCAGAAGCAGTCAGCTTCTGGCTACTGCTGTCAGAGGAGGCAGCTTGCAGGTTGTGTGTGCAGGTCTGCTGCCGCCTGTATTGCTGGCAGATGGGCTGGCTCTTCCTAGTACAGACAGGGCAGTCCCGGGCTGTTAATCTGAGAATGATTAAGGGAGAAATGTTGGAAATGAGGGAAGAAAGGGCAGGAAACATGAAGTGACACTGTCCTAAAGCTGCTTGACCTGGAGCCAATCAACTCTTGCCACCTAGTCCCAGACACCCCTGCATCCATCAGCCAGCTCCACATCACCAGTGCCCATAACTAGACCTGGACCTGACCAGTTCCAGTCACCCAGCCCTAGGTCCCTGCAAGGATTGAGAGACAACCGACCATGCTATGCAAGCAAAGACAGTTTATTACATTAGTCACCAGTATTTATGGTTCTCTGAGTTTCATACAAAATTTTCCATTCAGACCCCTTTGCCCCTGTTCCCTCAGTAAAACAATCTTTTTGGTTATCAAGTCCCTGTTACATTCTTTTGCGCTAGCAATGTCCTTATTACATATTCTCTTGTCAGACTGATCAGAGTGACCAGACATGATGTCTTCACCTTTGTTCTTGTCTTGAGTTTATCTTTCCCACGACTTCCACTGTACCAGGGCCAAGAGGTTGGTGGTGCTACCCAGCTCATCTTCTGTGCATCACAGAATCTTCTGTGCACCACAATCATTATTTGCTTTATTGAATTATTAATCAATCTTCAAATACATTGAATCAAGCATGGCAAGCATATCACTATAACTTACAGCATCCTTAACCCAAACATTCAAATTCTTGACCTTAATTCCAGTTATCCCCCAGTTTCTAAAAAGGCTGTTACACCATCCAGTTCTGTCTTCTGTTTATAATTTGGCTACATTATCTTGTAAAGCTTTATTACTTGCATGAATAGATTGTGAATTATTAGAAAGATTCATACAGCAGGTTCCATCAAAATCTTTACATCCATGTCCATGTGCTAAAAGCAGAAAATCAATGGCAGCTTGACACAGTGCCAGATTTTCCCCAGCCAGGTCCTGGCACCAGGCCAAGAGTGGGCTGTTCCCAGAAAGCAGCGCAGTCTAGGATACAGCTGTATGGCTTAACCTCTATGGCATCGATGGTTCAGCGTCGAAGGCATGGGGAAGAATGAGAGAGAGGTTTTTTTAATAGGTTCCAAAGAGGCTTATTCTAGCAAGGATCCAGGCACAAAAGACCATGAGCCCTGGTTTGCAGGGACTTTTATACAGGGGAGGACCCAGGGGAGGGTACAAATTTTCAACCGATAGGGGAGGATCAGGGAGGAGCAGCAGGCGAGGTTTAACACTCAAACCAATAGGGTAACACAGGGGTAGTGGAACAGTTTAAACAAACCAATAGGGCTTGGAATATTAGGTGTTTTCCAAGGGGATTTCCAGAGCTGGGGGCAGGTACAAGGAGAGATTGACAGCTGAGTAGGAGGAGGGACAGGGAACTTTCCAAAACAAGGGGCAAGCCTTCGGGTAAGATTGACAGCTAGGTGAGAGGGTGCAACTCAGACTAAACCAGCATTGCAGGGGGAAAGGAACAAACCATTGGGGATAAAAACAAACCACTACAGCAGCTCGATTTTGCAGTGTAGCGTGTCTGATTGAATTAACATCAGTTAACAATCCTGTTAAAGCAAGTGAAGTAGCATTAGATTGGTGTGCTAACCGGCAGCCTAGTCTGTTTAACAATCCCAGTGGCTCTCTGGACACTACTGGAGCAAAGAAGGAGGCAGCCCAACACCATGTTAGAGACCAGAAGTCACTCTTACAAAAGCCAGAGGTTGTTATTGCAGTCAGGGATAAACACATGAATACTGTGTTTCCCTCTCTGTGGAAATCTATGTTGTGAAATCATGGATGTGTTGGGTACTAACAGCGAGAGTCATCCTAGACTGCAGGGGCCTCCCTTAATATGTGACAGAATAGCAGCCCAAGCTCTGTCTCTGCACGTAAAAACCGCTGCTGCTGGTAATGATAATGGAGCATTAGTAGAGCGAGAGATGTTGGTGGAAGTGTAATTACACCAGTCAGTTTCATTTCTGAGTAGGGCTTGGCTCAAAGAAACATCCCATGAGCCTGGGGATGGGAGTGCCAGTGGTTGCCATGGCAATGGGCTCTGGCTGCAGGCCTGAGCTGGTGTCCATGGCAACCACCCCTGGCATGGGGTCTCCATGGAGCTGCCAAGGGACTGACCATAGCAACCGGGGGGCTGGTGATAGTTTCCATGGAAACTGAGCATAGCAACATGGGGCTGGTGATGGTTGCCATGGAAACTGCCCAGAGCAACAGGGGGCTGGTGATGGTTGCCATGGAAACTGACCATAGGAACTGGGTGAGTTGTGATGGTTGCTATGGAAACTGACCATAGCAACAGGGTCCTAGTGATAGTGGGGTCCTGGGAAAATGTTAAAGATAGACTCTGAAAATGTTAGGCTTTGTGTTTTGCCAGATCATTGCACCTGCGTAAGCAGTATATGATAAATTATATAATTGTTAGACGTGATGATTGTTTAGTAATTAAATATAATTATTTAATATATAATAATATATTATTATATATTATAGTATATAGTATAATCTTATGATTATACTAATATGTTATATATTAGTATAATCATAAGAAGAATCATGAGAAACTATGTTAGAAATTTAAAGGAGGGCCACAAGGAGCCATGTTTGGCTGAAATCTATGTGTACAATAGAATAATATAAGTTTAATAATTAACATGAAAGTTATATAACGATGGAATATAAAAACATGTTCATCCTGAATGCATGTCGAAGTCAGATTTGGGTTGTTACCCCTGACACCCAGAGCTCTTCAATAAAGCACCCACATATAATCATTTTTGTGATTATGTTTCTGAACGCTGACACTAGTGATGTTTGCCTGCTAAGGATCAGATTGGTCACAGGCCCTCAGAGAGGTTCCATGGGGACTTTCCAAGAGTCTCCAGGCTGTTCCAGAGGTGGAATGTCACAGGCACAGACAGGGGCTCCATGGAGACCTCCCAGGGCTTTCTGGGATGGTAAAGAGCCCTGTGGTCAGAGGCAGTCACAGCCATTCCATGGTGACATCCCGGGGGACCTTGGGCTGCCAAGGCACCGATCGGTCACAGGCACTCACGGGGGCTCCACGGTGGCATCCCAGAGTCCCCAGGCTGGCAAAGAGCTGGGATGTCCCAGACACTCACAGGGGTTCCTGTCATGGGCACAGTGGGAGCTTCAGGCAAAAGCTTTATCTCTTTATTGGAGACACTCCTTCTGAGACATGAGATGGAAAAATGACACCCAACAGCCACCATGGATCTTCAAACCCCTGCAGGGTCCCGACACTTCTAAAATTCCTTCTAAGAGAAGAGACTGGGAGTGGCTGGATCCAATCCCAGCCCCAGAATTTGTCAAACATTTATGTGTAAAAGATTGGACAGGTGCAATTGAACTTTAACCCAATTTGTCCCACAAGATTAATGATGGAATACCAGATAGATTTATATAAATACAGCTCTGACTGATTCTGATCATGATTAGAAGAAAGAACTTAACCACAGTCATTTACTCCACAGTTCAGGAGCAATAACAATTATTAGAATACAGTGCTCTAGGCAGCAATTTTGAAGTCAAGAGGGCCTTGCTGTAGTTTGGAGCCCACTGCAGGCAGAGCCTCCTGCTCCAGCAGGAACTGCCTTTCCTGTCCCATGAGCAGGGCAGGTCCTGCTGCAGGAAAAGCCCCAGGCCAGCCCCAGCACAGGGAAGGGCTCAGGCACAAGGGCAGAGTGCCGTGCTGGGAGCTGTGCCAGGGAGAGCCTGAGGCACCAAAGGCACCTTGGCAGCAGCAGCTGCTTGCAGGCCATGGCCAGAAGCCTCCCTTGGCAGCCCGGCCTGGTGGCCACCCCTGCAGAGCTGCTGCCTCAGGGCTCATTCCTGGCTGGGCTCTGCCCCAGCCCACAGAGTGTGACCCCAGCCTTGTCTCTGTCACGGCTGCTGTGCCTGAGCCCTGCCAAGCCTGAAGGTCACCTGTGCCACCCTGGCTCTGCCAGCCCGGGGGCAGGGGGGAGGAAAGGCAGGGAAGGGGCTGGGTTTGCCTGTTGGATGTGGGGTCCAGCAGAGACAAGGACAAGTCAAGGGAATGGATGGAGTCCACGGAGCAGCCCCTTCTCCCCATGCTGTCCTTGAATGGTTTGGATGGGAAGAGCTCTGCAGTGCTCATCCAGACTTCACCATGAGCAGGGACATCTTTCACCAGATCAGGTTGTTCAGAGCTCTGCTCCAGCTGGACTTGAATGTTTCTAGGGATGGGGCATTGAGCATCTCCCTGGGAACCTGTCCTGTTGTACTACCATGCTAATCATCAGAAATTTCTTCCTTCTCTCTTTGTATGTGCACGTCCCTTCCTTTAGTTTAATCCCCCCCGCCCCGTCCTATTGTGACAGGCCCTGCTAAAACCTTTGCCCACTGTTGTATTTCCAATGGGCCATGTTTCCATGGCAACTGCCTGGACAGGTGTCCTGGTTGAGGGCAAATTTGGGAGATAACCCCCAAAGGGGCTCCTCTAGGAAAGCAGATTCAGTCAGCTCCTCACCCCAACCGGTCCGGGAGAAAACACCTCCTTAGAGAAAAGTGGAAAACATCTGTTTATTAAACAATAAACCCTAAACAATATTAGTCAATAAAACCCTTTGCTGCTCCAAAAGAAATGACAAACTGAGAAAGTCCCTGCCTGGGTTGCAGGCGAGCTCACTCAGGCTCTGCTCAGTCCCTCAGTGCTGGAAATGTCGCAGGCCCAGGCCCGGCCTAGTGGGCCTCAGGTGTGAGCTGCCAGTGCTTCCCTGGGTGTTCAGTCCAGAGCAGGTTAAACAGGGCCAGAGAAAAGGGAAAAGGGAAAAAAACACAGTCCAGGGAACTTCTTTGCCTCAGCTAGCTGAACTAACTAAAGCAAAGGAGAGATCTGTCCTGCTCCCGATCCACAGACATCACAATCCAGGAGCAGGAATGCGGAGGAGTGAGTGCAGTGTCTGAAAACAAACTGTGCTTCTTCCCTTCCCCCTTCACTCTCTGGAACAAGGCTTAAAGGTGCCAAACTTATTATTCAGCATGAACAGAATGAGACAACTGGGGATAAAAGCATCATATAGTCAACCCAGGACACCATTGTTGGAAGACTGATCTTGGACTAATACAGACACAGCTATGGGAACAGTTTGCACATAAAAACCCTGAAGGGTAACCTTACAATATTAGTGCAACTCTACACGTTGGTTTCCTGTGCTTAAGACTTTATTTTCATGAATATGTAAATTTCATTAAGAACTATTCGGACCCCAGCGTCTGGGGGATGGGGAGGGGAGGAGAGAAGAGCATCACGTGTAAGGCTGCCAGCTGCCCTGCAGTCTGCATGGAGATGAGATGAGGTCACTGAGTATTTACACAGGGAGAAAAAAATGGAGGAAATATTGGATCAGCAGGTGATTAAAGGACACAAAGAAAATCAGGATAACAGACTGGAACCTTTGTGCATGTGTCAATATCAAACTGCACCTTCATAGAAAAAGCCAAAATATTTATCCTGAATGGAACCCTACTGGAGTAAGGGTTACATTAAACAGTAACCCTGTTCTTTTCAAAGGAGGTTTTAAAACAATAACTTCATGCAAATCACAAAAGTGTCTCCTCCCTTGTGTGGTCGAGCTATTACTGTAAAGCTGCTCTCCTCTATTCAAGATTAAAATTGCTTTTATCTTTGCCTAGATCTCATCTGCAATATATTTAACACAATCAGACATTGAAAGTGACTCACTAGCACTTAGGCTTCTGCTTTTGAACACAGAACTCTTTGAATGTGTATGCAGTAGGAATGCTTTGGTGTTGTTCTCTGTGAAATTTTTTAAAAGATATGTTTCTCTAAAAGATAAGGCAAGAAAATCATTCAGTGGCAAAAAAAGATGTTTGAATTTCAACTGTACAGAGGGATAATAATGTTCACTACAGAATGTCAAAAGCAGCATCACTGAAAAATTAAATTGGAACAGTGAATTGTATGCAACCTAATTATATTAACAAATTTACAAAAATCCAGAAGCTTAACAGCTGTTCCATATCTGAGCTATGGTAAACAGAGCCTCAGCAATCTCTGCCTGAGCCATTCAAGCACCAGGCAAAATTCAAAGCTACTTCCATTACTTACAGGCTAAAAGTACCAAAAAAGTACAAAATCCAGAGCCATTTTCCCATTCTTTCCAACGTGGTTAAATATACAGTAAAAAACCCAAACCTGCTCATCCCCTTTCTCTGATTCTTTGCTTCTCATGATCAAAACCCTCTCTGCTTGGACCCAGAGCCCTGTGCTGATGCAGGCCCAGACACTTAGGATAAAGCAGCACCACAGGCAGCTACCCTGGGACTCAGAGCAGCAGGAAGGGAAGAGCCAGCCTGACCTATCCTGATCAGGACAGCCTTTCTCTCCCAAGCCAGAGCTGCTGTAAGGATTATCTGTATGGTTTACCCAGCCATATGAGGAAAAACTGTAGCACAGAGGTGGTCCTGAATATTTTCCAAAAATGCTCAAAACTTCATTGTGTTGAGATTAGACTTGCTCGCAAATTTTTTTTCTAAATCTTCCATGGGAAAATAAAAACCATCTTCTTCTAACCTTGTGGTACACTCAGCTGAGTAAGAATTACAAGATTATGTGTTGCAGTATTTCAGCTCCCCAGCTTCCTGAGGAAAATTCCAAAACCTGCCAATATGTATGAGTAACAGAAATGTGGGAGCAGTGGGGACCAGAACCTCCTGTCCTGGGTTCAGGTGCCACTGAGCTTGCAAGGCAGTTCCCTGCAACACTCACAGCTTGGAGAGAAGATTCTCCAGTTCTCCCAAGGGAGATGAGTTCCCTAATTAACCCAGTTTACCCATACCTGCAAATCTAGATGATGACAGAAATCCAGAAATTATTACTCAGGGCTCCTCTACGGAATTGTTACAATTGCTCTAGAAGAATTATTTTTTAGTTACTGAGGATACAGATTTGATTCCTGTGCAATTTTTTTTAACATCAGGGAAAAATATAAGGCCCATGACTAATAAAATAGCATTAGGACTCATGATATTCTCTTTCTTTTGGAACTTTATCTATAGTCATAGTCCAGCTGAGCATCTAGTTACCTTTTCAACTGTTTATTGAGCAAATGTCTTTTTTTTTTAACTGATTTATATACATAAAATTCTCTGTTCTGTTTCTTTGCTCCTCTGGTTTTCCCACTTCCTATCAGTCTAACCTATACATTGTTTTTTTGACCTGAAAGCTCTTGGGAAAGAAAAGAGCTTGTCTTTCACAAATATATTTTGCTATCTAATAAACAGTTTAATTCATTTTCTGTGGCTTTTGGTAAATAAAGTCCCCACCTAAAAATTACACTGTTCCTAATTTTACCACTGATAGATTTTTACAACTTGCAAAAGCAAGTTTAATCTTGATTAAATAGAGTGTGTTCAAGTATAGATAAGATGCAATCAACTACAACTGGCTGACTGATTAGGTGGAAAAAATAGGGAAGGGAGAGGCTGGCTCACTTTGAATCTTTTTCTTTTTATTTAGAGTACTTTCAATACTGTATAAACATCTAACTTTTCAGAGAAATTGGAAATCAGAAAATAGAAAACAACCCCCTACTCAACACAAATTCAGGCCAAATTTCTAGTAATCACAACAGATAGTTTAAAAAAAATTAAGTCTCGAGATTATGTACAGAGCAATTGTTTTTTGTAGCTAAGTTTCCAACCTCCTATCCACAAAAAATTGTCAATTCCATCATCCTTTTGTGATGACAGCGTTCAGGTTACCTATAATTTATATAACTCAGAAACAATCATAATACTTCTTTCCAGGCATCATTCATTCCTTACCATGCATTACTTTCCCCCCCTACCCTGGGAACAGGATGACAAGGACAATAGACATCTAATGAAATAACTGTTGCTGCAATGCAATGGCATAACTGAGATTAAAATACACAGTTCCCAGCTGACTTTCACACATGAGAACAAACAATCACGCTGGACTGATGACTGGTTTAGGACAGCCATCCCCACTCAAGGCTCTGAGGAATATCATAGGATAGCTTTTATACCACACTCAAGACTGTTGCGACTCCGTGAGTAGAAATTGTGGATTTTGCAAACTTAGAAAAGACTTATTCTATGCAGAAAAAACACAGAATTTATAATGCACTTCAGCAGTAAGCACACATACTCAAGCAGGAAGGAAGCTCTCCCGTGTAATGAGAAAAATATGCCTACCACAAAATTTTCCTATTAATAAATATAGATTTAAAAAAAATGAAAAGTCTGTTCCAGCTTAGGCAAATATTTGTGGTGTTTCCAGACTCAATAGTCTTATATACTCACATTGTTCCAGAGGCATTTTAGTCATTGTTTGGAAACATTTCTGAGCAAATTTGGAAAGTGGTGAATAGGATGAGCATCTTCATGGCCGAAAGGAAAATGCCAGTCTTTTCCCAACACTGTTTCAAGTGATCTCAAGATTTGTCTAGTCACTGCAGGAAAGTAATATCTTTTGACTTCTGCATGCTCCTCAGGAAATCGCTGTGCTACAGACAAGAGGTGTTTTTTCTGGTGAGCATTTTCAGTGCCGAATCACAGATACAGCCGGACAATTGCAGCGCTTTGAAAGCACATTTTTCCAATCTCTTAAAATATGCATTAATTAGTGATTATTAGTACAATTAAATTGATAATTACAGTACATTGCAGACTATTATCATTTTAGATGATGGTTAGTAGCAACATCGCATTGTTTTATTCTCTTTAATTACTCTTCTTACTGTTTCTTAACTGGATGGTGCCCTTAGACATTGCATTGAATACGGGGGAAAGCATAAACTGTTGTTACTCCAGAAGCAACCCTCAGAGGCACCAGCACTCAGAAAACCCTCACGTTCCTCCCGCAAAAGACTGCTGGCATCACAGAAGCCGCCTGGGGCACCAAAAATAAAAGCCAATTGGTTTGGACTGCGGTAGACAAGAGAAAAGGATGTGTTTATTCCTCCTGGAAGTCTCTCTGGATATTTGCTTGTAAACGCCTCTGTGATTCCCTCCTGCTGAGCAGAATTAGTTCATGTGTTACCTGGCTGTGCACATTCCAGAAAGAAACTTGGCTCCTTCATCCCTCCTGCAAAGCTGGGCTAGGCACAACACATACCAGCCTCAAATTGACTAGTTGTTGTTTTTAATTTATTATTATTGTTGTTGTTGTTGCGTTTATTTCTTTATTCTTTATTATTATTAACAAGAGCTTCCCTTTTCCAGAGGGACTCCTGGCAGTGCAAACTTTTGAGTCACGAGTGATATTTGTAGAGATCCTGGTATAACAGTTCAGCAGTCAGTCACACCTGGGAGTTCTCAGGTAAGAAACAGCACAGTGGCATCAGACACAGGAGGACAGCCACAGGCACAGACTGCACATTCTCTTCCACTGCCTCAAGTTTGGGCTACATTCCTTTAATATAAGTTTTCTTCACAGAGTTCACAGATGACATCTAAAATTCACATTTCACAACTGAAACAAATTTCTAGGTGGTTTCCTGAATTGCTTAAAAGAAATTACTTACATAACTATGAAATATCCAGCAGTCCAGAAAAGAAAAGCAAAGGCATCCCAAAATTAGACTTGCTTCTATCCCACTGCATCAGTAAAAGTGAATAGCACACAAACCAATTTGCAGCTTCACTGTTCTAGGTTTCCATACATTTCTCCATATGGTAAAAAAAACTTATCACAAACCTTTTTTCTTTTTCAAAAAAGATTTGGCTATATGGGTGTTTAATGAGTAATGTAAAATGGGTAGGCAGGTGACCTTGAGTCAAGTTCCTCTGAAAGAAGTTGTAATAGTGGTATATAGGACAAAAAATTGTTCTCAGTCTATGAGAAGGTAAGAATAATTTACAAGAATATTGGGCATTTGGAGCCACTGTGAATGGAACCAACTGTGATTGGTCCAGGAGGATTCAGCTGATCCAGTAGCTTATTAGCAATAACATGAATTCATAGAAATATAAAAAAATTATCATTACTATAAGCAAATGACCTGTGGAAGCAGAAAGATTAATCAGTAAGACTGTTTCCCAAATAAAAGTCAGTGATCTTTATGTGGGTTCTTTCTCATCTTTCTGCCCATTTGAGTTCCTGATAAATTAAAATTGTTACCACAGAAATTTGTCTCATACCTGCAGTGTCCATAATTGTCCCAGAGCTCTCCAGAATTCCAGAATTTCGTGGTCTTTCAAAGTCCCTGAAGGTAAAAGAAAAAAGAAAGGGAAAAAAAAGTGTTAAAAAAATCTAAAACTGGTCTGGTGCAATTCTGAGAAGATTATGACAGAAGGGCTCAGGGTACCCCACACAGTCTCTGATGGGAGCAGGTTGAAGAGGTGCTTTTCTGTGTGATTTCATCCTCATTTCAGAAGGCAAGGACAATCAGCAATGTCATTAAGAAGCTGTAAGACAGCACAGCAACATCCCAAGCCATGTCAAGTATTTTCCATATCATCAAACAGAATAAACATAGGGCCAGCTTCAATCCAAAATCCACTGTGTTGTAGCTGTGTCACTGACCATTTGGACAGCATTTTCAGAACAGCAAGACCTCCTGCTTAATCTTCTCTATCAGTGATATGGAGGCAGATACGGATCCAAGACCCAGACCAAATACAACAACTGGGCTAACAGCAGCCAAGGGTTCTGTTTCAGAGCACTATGTGAGATTTCCTGGCTTTTAACCAAGACCATTCTAGTCAATGGAGTTAGAGTAGCTCAGTGTTTTCTATCTGGTTCCCAGTTCTCCCTGACAGATTTTATTTGTGCTTGCAGTATTGATGATACACCACTCACTTGTACCATGACCGCCCAATGGTGGTCACTTAAATCACTGTTAGATCTCACATAAGATGAGATGATTACTTCTCTCTGAGTGGGGCATTGACATTTCCTTGTTAAAGACTCTCACCCTTAGGGGAGTTTCTGTCACCAGTGCTATTAACAGTGATCTGGATCTAAATACTGTGCTGTATTACCTGCATCCAGATGGCATAGAAATGGAAATTCTGGTAAGATTAAGACTTAACCTTTGGATGAAAACCGTTCTTTCTCTGGTTACTGCCTGAGGTACCCTGAGGTGTTTCTCTTCAAGCATAACATCAAAATGGTGACTTATGATTAACATGAGAGAAAAAGAGCTGGCCCACAACTTTTGACAGGGGAAGTCAATTTCTGTGCCATTATTCCAATAAATCACAATGTTACTACCTACCCATCCTTTCATGGGTAACATAGGTGGGTGTTATTCCTGCACTCCTGTTTCATCTTCCTCTCCCTAACTTTTTATTTTACATATAAATAAATAAATAAATAAAATATGTCTGTGTGTATATATGTGTGATTAACGGATATTTCGTATGGCACATCCTATATATTCTAGAGTTCTAAATTGCATATGCTGTGGTAAAGACAATCTGTTTTCAGTGAACTATTTTATTTTTGATTTCTGCTACATATTTAGAACAATTTGCTAGGAAGATAAAACCCATCCTTCTTTGAA
Source organism: Zonotrichia albicollis (assembly GCF_047830755.1). NCBI lineage: Eukaryota > Metazoa > Chordata > Aves > Passeriformes > Passerellidae > Zonotrichia > Zonotrichia albicollis. Next base: position 87,529,256 of record NC_133860.1, read on the forward strand.
ACAACAGCAGAAAGCATATGTGCCACTTCATTACTACTTCAATACGCTTTTGTGGGGTAACCAACAGCAGAGTTATTAGAGCAGTTTTCTGCACAGGGTAGAACTGGCAAGGACCTCTTATGAATGCAGATATGCCTTTATTGCAATCCCCAGTCTTGCTGTCTCAGGCTGTGCTTTAATTTCCCTGTTGGGTTGAGTTGCAAGTGAATTTGGCTTGAAGGAAAGACTAAGAGAATGTAAATATGAATAAGGTTGTATTGTTTTAGTAAGTGGAGCCATCTGTTACCACATCTAGAAAAATACTGTCTGTATGGAAGTTACTGTTGATGGTGCTACAAAACAGTTTCATCCACTTTTTTGGTGACACACAATGTTATAAGTTTCATATATTTGTTGTCTGGATTGAATTTGTAGAGGGGATAGGACTTTTTTTGAGGGAAGAGGGGAATCCTCACATGTTGCTGCACATCAGGAGCTTCTTCCTACAGAAATTTTTACAAGTCTTTTCATAGGCTCCAGCAGCTGCACTTCAGTCAAAATTAGGGTACAAAATTTTATGCCATTACAGGAAAAACTTCTACCAAGGGTACTCAATAACAGTTTGCCTTACAAGAAGCCAAAAAGGCCAGACTTATGCTGATGTTGCCACTGCTGCTGATCTGTCAAAGTTATGAATATGCCATTAGTCACATCTGCAGGCACCATCTGAGACTTGGTATTGCACCACCATATGAGAGGAGTCAAAAAATGTCTGAAGGTATTGTTTGAGATAAGTCTTCTAACAATTTCAATGCATTTTTTGTGAGGGGTTTGTTTTTTTTCAATTTATCCATATGAAAATAACAAAGAATATGCCAAAAATCTGAAAGCTTGTTCTAATAACAAAATATTTATTTTGGCCTAGTTGGATAAAATGTGCAGGCTTTAATATTTTATTCATCACAGACTTGGATTCAAAGATCTTCTAACTAAAGAAATGTAACATATTTTTTCATTATTGCAAATAACTTGCACAAGGAACAGTATAAAGTCTTAATAACAATGACTGTATGATTAAATCACTTTGTTGTTCTTTTTCAGCCATTACAAGTCTCCATTTAGCAAAGGAAATTCAAATATCTAAAAATATGGCCTGTTACAGCTGAACTAATTACACAGTTCATGCTTGATGTTTTTGATCCATGTTCATTTAGGTTCAAGTGAATTAGAATTCTGTTAATTTTCTTGAACATCATCTTCTATTTGATATCACCAGGACCATATAACTGTGATTATCTAGTGGTAAAAACAGTTTTTTGATTAATCATCACAGATAAGAGAAACAAATTCAAATATAAGTTGTTTTCTGACACTCCTTCATTTTATTGAAGAGAAGTATGTGAAGTTAATTAAATGTATTTAGGCCATTTATCTGGTTAATGTGATTTTCAAAGACCATTTGGTGTATGTGATAATATATAATCAATATAGGCTGCAAGAGCCAGTTGAAGCTCTGTACAACACAACTGAGGAGGTCACAGGGATATGCAAGTGTTGGTTTGATTTGGTTTAGCTTTTAATGATGCACATTAGTACATCAGCACACCTACCTTGATGCCACTTCACCAGAAAATGTTGTTTTCAGACCCCTGAAAATAACATACAATGCCTTGTGTTAGATTCAGCAGTAACTGTGTTACTATTGAACTGTGTTCAAACTGCAACAGTTTGAAAAAAAAATGGAGAGTATTTCTAGTCCCCCCTCTCAGAACAGGGGACAATGGCATTAAGACAGCTTATGAAAACTCTTTGAATCTTGTGCAAAGAGTTAATAACAAATCTGTAATTTACTATCAAGCTTAAGAGTACATTATCTACTAAGTGATTCTAATAAAAGGTAGTCAATTCTTTCCATTAGGGCTGCCATTTCAAAAGGGGCTACTCATCTGACCCATTTAAACACATCAGTCTTGTTCCTTTCCTCTTCTTTATTTTTGTGGCACCATTTTAGAGCTCCCTCACTGCTCAAAAAATCTGACTTTTGTGACGCCAAATTTTTGGTGGAACAGAAATTTGTCAGAAATTGTCATAGGAAGGGGACCAGGACACCAGCTGGTTCATCACAGGTCCGACAGGTCCAGTTTATTGAAGAAAGTATCAAACACTTATACAGCAAATAATAAGCTTATGAATATTCTGTAAGCCAAGCAATCTATTGGTTAAACTATACCATGAACTCTTCCTCATTCCTTAGGGGTTACATCTCTTTTTTCTCATGTCTCTTTCACTATTTGTTATCCTACTACAGCTAGGCCCAAGGACACACTATCTTTGCAGGTGCAGGAGTTGGAATTAGCCATGGTTTTGTACTTTTCCAGTCTCTCTAGTCAGCTAAATTCCCAACAAGAGGTTAAGGACCTGCCAGGTTACAAATCTGGACAACACATTCTGCTGGACCATATTAAATAAATACATTTTCAAAAAAGGTGGAGGAGACTAATGTAGTGTCGAGCTCATTAATGTTGGACTAGCACTGAAGATGGATATTGTCATGTTCAACCTTGTAGTAGCAGCATCCATTATTCAATGAATTATTAAATTAATGGACAGATGGTAACAATAAGTGGATGTCCTCATTTAATTAATTGACGAGAAGGAACCGAACTTATGATCACCTTATGTCTATAGATTTAATAATTTATAGAATAATAATTTATTGATTCCCCACTATTTCTACAGGAGATAGAATTCTATTTCAATAACCTTCCATTCTTGTCAGAAGCTGTTATTATCAGGCTCTCTGGCTGCACATGAACCAATTGCAAGATGGACTAATTCTTCTGCAGATTCATTCTAAATGCTGGGACTAGAAGACATTAAAAAAAGAAAAATCCTACCAAAAAACCCTCTGTACTAAAATGGCCTTACAGCAGCACAGTCACAAAATTGACCTCTAAAAAAATGAATGGATAAAGGAAGTAAACGGTGTTATGTTTCATTACTTTGAACAGAACTCATTTGGCTCTTGTTGATTAATTGAGCTTTCTAACTGAATAAAGTGCAGATTTTTAAAAAATATATTTTTGATAGGCATTATCACAAGTGGAATAAAAACTTTGCTAATTCAAAATATTCTTTTTATATTTGATCCTCTGGGTTACATCACAGTATACTTTGAAATGGCATCAAATATGCAAAATGGGAAATACTCATTTCAATTATTCATATATAATAGCCATTTTCCTACTTCTGAATTCGATTATTCAAGTTATGATAGGTTCTCTGAAGACAAATGACTCCTCTCCTGTCTTTCACTTTACAGAACAGTCTGAAAAGCTAGCTAAAATTTACAATATTTTTGATTTAATTCTACATTTTGTGAGTACTATTTTTGGCAGTTATTTTTGGCGCAATCTTAAGTGATAGGATTTTGCTGGTTGCTAGTTTCAGACTACTTCTATGAATCTGTAGGGACAAAACAAACTGGAAGATTGTATGAAAAAGTTGCTTTTCTGTCCACATATACAGTCCCTCCAGAAATAATATCACAGCAGCACTCTGAAGTTTCCTCAGAAAAAGGATCTCAACTTTTTTGAAACTCTCAAAAAGAAAAAACTTCTTTTCCAAAGTAAGAAGGAAGGATGGATTCCCTATGACATTGGGGGGTGCTTTAGGCCTAACAAAAGAAGAGAAGCATGGCATGGCATGGCTAAGGGATATTCCACGCGATACCGTAGTTTAGACTGAGCCTTGCTGTTATTCACCTTGAGAAAGTTAATTAAGACTTTGGTGAACTTTATAACAAATTTAGATCCCAGCTTAAGTAACTTGAAGTATGTTATTTTAATAGGAAGACACCAGGTGTTAAGCAATGCTAAGGTCAGTCAGAAAGAGACAAGGATAGTAGAAGATGCCTTATTATATTTCCCTTCACTGCAACTAATTTCTGAACAAAAACTCTTCTCAGCAGTTGTAACTACAGGAGACTCCACAAAAAGAGCAGTTAAAAGCTTAACAGTAGAACTGAAACTCTCCAGAAGCATGGAAGCAAGTGAAAAATACTTAAATGTTGCTCCTCTCGTTGTCTTTGAGCAGTGGGTAAAATCAGAAAAGAAAAAGGAGTGGTGTTATTTCTGACAATAATTGACTCTGAAGCTCTTGATGATTTTAGTGGTTTCCAGTTAACTTTCACAAGAAGCTGTATTGGAATTGGAATGTGTTACAGAAATTTGAACTGTATTCCATATAAAGGGAGAGGTGAGAGAGAGTTTCTAAATGAAAAATACTGTAAGTATAGAAACATGTCTTACAATTTGATGGGCTTTTACAGACTTCTTTGTAGGAAACTCAGCCGCTGTTGGGATGGATATAAGATAAAACGCCTGTGCTGGAAGCCCCAGAATCAAGTTTTCGCACAGCCAAGTGAAATCAGGTTTGTAATAGTAGTAATTAAAAAGAACTGAAATTTCTATAAGTCTACAAATGGTGATCAGTGACAAAAAGCAAGAGCCAAAGCAATACTACACATTTAAAAAGAAAAACAAATAACAAAAACCCTATCATAAAACTGCAATAACAATAAAGCTTCAAAGAAACAAAGAAAATGATAAATAGAGTATGAATGACCAATGAGGCCCCTTTTAATTTCAGGTCAAGAAAGGTTTCCAATGTAATTAATGAAATAAAAGAAAGAGTATTTGTAAAAGATACAGGTAGGAAGGAATGACCATGTAAAAAAGAGAGATGATCTTACCTCCATTAATCAGTAGGTGAACAAAACAGAAGGGTAAAAAAGCACCTTCCCCCTCCCCTAGACCAAACCAGAACTTAATATAACCAACACTTGGCCAAACAGGATCATGGCTTCTATCTCAGCAGGGAAGTCAAGCATTGCCAGGAAGGCTATCCAGAATACATGAGAATATTTAGGCCTTGTTTCCCATAAGTGTCCAGCTTTCCAGGTGGAAAATTGCTAGGAGAATTCATTTATATTCAAAGTCACAAATAGGGGGGAAAGTAATTAAAATTTCAATAATTTGACAGGTTCCATCTCATACTTTATCAACAATGTTAGTGCTTTTTACTTACTAGATTTGATTATTTTGAGAGTCACTTAACTTTTTTGAAGTATATATTGAAGAAAACATGTTAAGTTTAGAAAGACATAAAATTAATTTACAAGTATTTGTCTTAAACAAAAGGTTATCAACATGGGTACCAACAAGAAAAAATAATAAAATAAACTCAACTAAAATACCCAAACAAATTTAAAAATTTAAAAATTGTGTAGATTTCCTGTTACTGTTGATTGACAAAAAACCAATCAACACCCACCCACCTCTGTTTCTCCCAACTCCTCCATCCTCACAGGAACAAAAACAGCAAAACTAAGCAACAGACAAAGAGAATAAAAATGCTCAACCAGCTACCCAAATAGTATCAAGAGTTTCTCTGGAGTAATATTGTCCCTCTCTGCAAAGAGGTAGATGCTACAGATAAAGAAATAATTGTGCATCTGAAATTGCCTTACACTGTTGTTGCTACCACTTATCTTCACATCTGACCACAGCACACGGTTAAATGGGCATTACTTTACAGAGAAGGAAGATTTAGCCATGTCACCACAGCTAGCTGCTATTGCCCATCTGAAGTATTTACAGAAAAGACTTTCAATCTGTATTGGTTTTGCAAAAAAGCCTGAAGAAGGCAAACTCTACCATATATTTGGGTCACACAGTTGCAGAGCAATAATAAAGTGCAGTTTGGCCTGTGCTGATACTGTCTTCTCCAAACTGGATTGTGCTAGATGTTCACATCACAGTCCCTAAAGACATGAAACAGAAAATACCTTGGAAAAACAAATCCCAGTTGGATTTGGGGTCCCAGAAACGGCCACAGCATTCTCAGGAACACTATAAAAAGCAATGGTCAGGAACACAAGTGGAAGTAAAAGAGAAAGCCTATGGGAGCTTGTGAGCTTTTCATCACAGCCCTACAGTTAACAAAAAGGCATTTTCCCCCAAATTCCAAGACAGACAAAAAAGGGCAGAAAGCTGACTCATCCCAGGCAAACAAACAGCAACCACAGCAGGCTGGGTCAGCTGGGCCAGGACACAGGACAGCCAGAAATAATAGTCTCAGTGCTTCTTGACAGTACTGTAGGTAATATTTTAAGAAACGCTCACAAGCCTGCTAAAGCACACAGAACCCCACAAAATAATCAGTCTCATCATGTGTGATGAATACAGAGGTTACAAACACTAGAAATTCTGTATCATGTTTTTGTCTGGGAAAGAAAACTCACATTTTTAGGCATGTGCTAGTTAGAAAGGCAGATATGCAGACCCAGGTGACACCACAATATATGGTGAGAAAGTTGATCTGAATTTAACTGGATTCTGAGGGGGGCACCAACTGAGCTTTGGGGTCCATTTCAGGAAAATAAAGTACTTCAATTTACCTTTGGTGAAGACAACTGAAAGACTTGCTTAATAGTAACTGCTTAGTCCTAATGACTTCAAATTATCTTAAACCAAAAACCAAATAATTTCTGGCTTATAAGTAGAAAAAAAAAAACCCTCTATCAAAAATGTTTTATTGAGCATAGAACCATAGATGTTCAAGTAGCAGGGTAACATCACCCTGAATCTTGGTTTCTCTTGGTGCAACAGCTGCAAAGGCTATACAATAGTTGCTAGAAGTGATTACTTTGACTTCTCTTTTCCTTCTTTTTTGGTGGTGGTGATGCCTTAAGTTTCAGCTTTCATATCTTCCAGATTCTGTTCTGCATTAGTACGTAACTCTAAACTTCATATAAAGTGTTAGCAAGTCCTCCTCAGAGTTTACTTAGACAAAATAATCCTTTTCCAGCCCCAGAACCGAGGACACCACTGCAGCTTCAGGCCCAAAAAGTATAAACACCAAATTGAGGAGAGCAATCTGGGAGGATGGGACTTCATAACCTGAAGCTGTAATGGGACAATTAACACCAATTTGTAAATGGACCAAAACTTACAAAAGTGTGAAAATGTGACCTGTTGGTCCATCTTGGGCGTAACCTTGGCCAGGCTCTTGTACTGCCCAAGGTGTATCCTTTGAAGGCCTTTTTATAAATACCTACTTTATTCCTTTTGCACTGTCTAGCCTCTGTTCTAGGTAGCCTCCCAAGGCACCAGTGGGTGTTGTTCTGAATGTCCATTTCACTATTAAACATAAACATGGAGTGTCCCAAGAAAAATGAAACACACAGAGCTGTTTAAAGGTCAATTATATGAAGTGTGTGATACTCTGAATTTTCCCTAGCCAAACCTTCTGATTTAAGGCTGCTAGTGATAGTATGAAATAAGCACATGCAAGTTATGAAGCATTCAGAAAGATTTTTTAAATGGGGAAAAAAAAAAAGAAACCCAAATGAGTTAACTTTCCTTGAAAGTCGCAGTGTACATCCTGTATTATTAAGTATGCAATTACTGTGTAAAGAGGCACAACTGCAAAATATTTAAACTGTTTTACAATAATTCTAGTTTGGGAAAACAACAATATTTCTGACACTTCTAGCATTGTCAGCATGATGAGGTAATTCTCAAAGAGATGTTTGGAAATGGCCATCATGCAATTATCAGAGGGTTTTTTCTCTTCGTGAAAAGGGCAAAATTTCTGAAAGTGTCTGAACTAGTTAGAAGTATAAATTTTACTTTGAAAGACAGGACATGCACAGTGACCACAATAAAATGTGATTTTGAATGCTGGTCTTTTTCAAAACTGAGACAGAATTTCTTCACCTACTACACTGAATATATTTGAGCTACTCCTCGGACAAAGTCCAGCAGAAAATATGGACAACTTTTCTTAAACAATAAATGTTTTTAACTGAAATTTTTTAAGCAGAGGTGGCATATAAATGAAAGGTCACTAGCAATTACATTTTTATACCTCAACATTATAATTCTGTTCCTATTTTGAAAAAGCAAACTGTGAAACAATGTACTATTCTTATGGTCTGACTACACAAGCACATGTAACACCATAAATTTCAGCCAGTACTGATCTTTTCTATGGGTAATAATTTCTTCTGTTTCTTCTGTTACAATGACAGTACTTAGAGTATAGGTCTAAATTCTGTCTGAGACATGACCTCTTTCTCTAACAAAATCTGTGTGGGAAAAGGAAACAGGTCTCATTACCTCAACTCTAGCTGTATGGTGCTCCCGATCAGACTTGAGCTACCGAGTTTAGAAAGGAAAGATTATAAAGGTGAAAGGTGTCAGCACAATCCTCAGAGATGTACAGTGAAACCCACTCAGAACTAGAAGCACAGAGCTACAGATAAGGAACCTGCTTTAATGCACAATCACTCCACTGACCTTCTTGGCCACCAGGGCACACGCTGGCTCATGTTGACTCACTGTTGGCCAGCACCTCAAGGTCCTTTTCTGCCGGGTTTCTCTGGATTGCTGTGACCCAGGTGCAGGACCAGCTCTTGGCCTTGTTGTACCTCACACCACTGGTCTTGACCAGTGACCCAGCCTGTCCAGATCCCTTCTGCAGAGCCTTCCTGCCCTCCAATAAATCAATACTCCCACCCAACTTGGCATTGTGAACTGACCGAGGCTGCGCTCAATCCTCACATCCAGAGCATCAACAACAATCTCAGACAGGAATGATGCCAACACTACCTCAGCTGCATGCTGAAGAATGAACGTACGTCATGTGAGGGCTACAGAAGGGGAAAAATCACGTATTGTTCACTTGTGGCCCCCTCAGAAGCCTTGGGAAGACTGATACTCTTTGAAAGGATTCCTATATAGCCACTTAATAAAATAAATATTAGCTGCTCTGGAATAATCTGAAGATGGAGGAGGAAGATATTTGACAGGGAGTACTGATACCTTAAGTTTTAGCCTTTATATTTTTCAGATTCTGTACAGCATTAGTGTGTAACTCTGAACTTCATATAGTGTGTTAGTAAGCTCTCTTTGATCAGACAAAACAATCCTTCCAGGCCTGAGAACCAAGGTCATCATCACAGCTCGGGCCCCAAAAAGTATAAACAGAGGTCAATTGGGGAAGAGCAAGCTGGGAGAATGTGACTTCATTACCTGAAGCTGTAACTGGACAATTAACCTTTGTTATCCAATTAGACCAAACTTGTATCTGAAAAACTTGTGACTGTCATCCATCTTGGGTGTAGCCTCTGTGAGGTTTTTGTGCTCCCCTAGGTGTGCCTATTAAAGGCCTTTAATAAATACCTGCTTTATTCTCTGGCTCTGTCTAGCCTCTGTTCCAGGTAGCCAGTCCAAGGTTCCAGAACACATCAGTACCAGAACACAAAGGTGATGAGAACTGTGAAAAGAATCCAATAGACTTCTTGTAAAGCACAGAACCTCTTAGAGATAAAATTCTCTGGGTAAAATATGAAACTTTTTTCACTTTCCCTGCATTAATAATTCAAAAAGAAATAGCAGGTTTTGGACAAACACTCATTGTTCTCCCTACAAACCAAATATATTCTGCTTTTGCTACCTACAACACAACTAATGTGTAGGTAATGTGAATCCTGGATGACCAAGTCACAAAACCAGATGTAACACACTGTGACTTGGTGCTGCCACAATAGGGAAAAAGCCTTTATATAGAAAACCAAGATTAAGGAAAATGAGTCACCCCAGGGAAGTCACCACAGAACCGTTTGAGATATTTAAGGCATTTGATGACTGCTGAAATATTTCCACAAATAATTATGAACTATTAGCTACAAAATTGTCATTCTGTTTTCTGGTAAAGCTTTTGGGTCTTGCAGACACTAGGATCTGCACAATGTGTTATTTCCCAGCACTGTAACTATTACATTCAAATGACATATTGCTGCTCCTGGGAAATATGACTTGTAGGTACATGTATAGCTACATGTTCAGGCTAGCAACAAGTAAGCATTTGAGGCTTTGTTTGGGAACAGTGGCACAAAAAACTGTAAATAAAACTGTGATATTTCATTGGGATGGGTATGGATATCAAATCCTTAATGGACATGTACATGGACTATATTCTGTATTGTCATATACTACATTTATAGGACAATTGTTGCCTTCTGATACAAGGCAAAGGCGACCTGGTTTCAAGGAGCAGCACGGTGACCCAAACTCTCCAGGGTCTCTCGGGCCAAAGAGCACACAGACACCAATGTGGTGGATGGTCAAAAGGCCTTTATTATCTCTTCTCGTGGGGTTTTATAATCTAGGGGTTTTTCTACGTCAGAGGGGGGTCTGTCTTTACCATCTATGGTTAGTAAGGAGTGGAAATTTACTGGGTAGAAATGGAAAATTACTGGCATGTGGTTTAGGGGGCTGCATTCCTATGTTAATTTTCTTATCTAAGGGAACAGGGGCCCTGTCTTCCCATAACATCGCGAGATCTTCCCAATGCCTGACCCTATCTACCACAGACAATATAGGCAACATATACACACAGACACAGTGTAGCATCAAAATAACTGAATGAGAAAAACCTATGAAGAAAAAACTCTGAAATCCTTGAAGAAAGCCAGTCCTTACTCACAGATCCCATTCAGTCTCAAACCTTCACTTTCCATTCTCCAGGCAGCTGAGTCAAAATTCCAGTTACTCATGATCTCGCACAGGAAGGTGAGGAGCAGATGGTCAAATTTACAAAACATGATTTCTCCCGCTATCACACCCCATTTTTCCTCTTCAATATCCATCTTGCCCATCTGTGACTTTGAAGAGACACTGAAGATACCAAACTAATGTTTAAGAATTATGCCTTCTCTAGTCTACTCATGATATTTGAAAGTAACTTGCACCAGCTACTGCAAAATCTTTTACCTTGCACGAATATCAATAATGCTAGTGACTGCTTCTTGGACCATGCCCTACACTACGTCCTTAAAATGATTTTACCTCATTTGTGATGACAGAAAAATTTCAACATCATTCATGCAAGATGCTGTAATTAGCCACAAACAGGAAGAGAAACTATTGGGTATTTCTAGGTCTGAAATTCTCTTGGACTACTATTACCAAAAAGGGGAGAGGTGTGAAGCTGAGACATGACTTTGCTGTTGCTCAAATAACTGGTAGCTTGCAGTGAGAATTCAGGAATAACACTTCTGGGTTTTGTTATCAGAACTATGATTGCAGTGAAGAGATCAAAACACAAAGTGCAAGACAGAGTTTACGAGGGAAGTAGTACCAGTCCTGCTCATCACTGGCTGGAAAATGATGGAGACAGGATACTGAGGTAGTAAGAGTGCTGGCCTTTGGCAGCATTACAAGCAAAATGACAGCTGAAAGAACTTTGAAATGTTTATCTTTTGCTGCTTATAATTCATACCGGAATACACAAACAGCCAAACCCTAGCAAAACACTAGTAGGAAAGTCTTAGAATAATACGTTGTTCCCAAGCAGACAACTACAATTTTTATGGTGTGGCAGAGACAATTCCACTACTCTTAGACAAACTGCTGAATACTCAGAGAAAGCTTGTCATAAAGAGAGACAAATCACTGCTAATATTTAAACATGTCCTAGCCCTTGTATAAAATACACACAACAAAATCAACTCTAAGTGTCCCAGTATCAGTTCAATAAAGTTATTTTTTTTCTTTCCATTCAATTCTTTCCATGTCCACATGGAACTAAGCTTCCAAGCTCAGTCTTACTCACAATACAACATCTGCTTTTTATACACTTCTATACCTATAATTGGCATGTTTTCCAGTTCCTAATCTTTTCTTGAAGTAGAGGTTAACCTTCCTTAGAAGCTTAGCTTTTATTATTGGAAGATTGCCTTTTATTCCTGTTTAATTTTGTTCATGAAAGTTCTTTTGCATTTCACAAAAGTGTTTTATTAAACTGCTTTGGAAATCAAGTGATGATGCTCAGATCATACTACATTTTAACTACAGAAAAACCTTCTTTCTTTTTTTTTCTGAAAAAAGCTCAATTGTTTTTGCCCTTTAGACAGCAGTTTTCAAAATGTCAAAAATTGTTGCTATCCTGTCCTGATTTTATCTGGGATATGGTGAATTTTCTTCCTAGGAGCTGCTGTAATCTGTAATAGAGTGTCTTGGATTTAGAATGGGAATGAAGTTGATGACACACTGATGTTTTTAGCTGATGCTAAGTAGTGCTTACACTAAGTCAAAGCCTTTTCTGCTTCTCCCATGGCCCCACCAGCCAGTGGGTTGAGGGGAACAAGAAGCTGGGAAAGGACACAGAGGGGACAGCCGGCCACAACTGGCCAAAAGGATATCCCACGCCATGGGATTTTTGGCTCAGTGTATAAACTATGAGGAATGCTGGCTAAGAGGGGCACTGCTGGGGAACTGGCTGGGCATCAGTTGACAGGGAATAAGGAATTGCATTGTGCATCACTTGTTTTCTATATTCTATTATTATTATTATCATCATCATCATCATCATCATTACAGCCTCTTCTTTTTCACTCCTATTAAATTGTCTTTATCTCAAAACAAGAATTTTACTCTTTTTCCTCAGATTCTCTCCCTCGTCCCACCAAGGCTGTATGGTGATTAGCTCTCTGCTGGGTTAAACTATGACAATTGATTATTGCTACAGAAGCACAGAAGAGATGATACACATGTGTCTAGGTAAAGCCTTATTGACTTTTATAAACATAAACAGATGCAGCAGTACAAGCATTTGTGGTTCTTTTCCCTAAATTTAGAATGAATGTAATAAGTGTAAGAAATTCATAAATGTCGGGGTTCTTTTAGTAAGCAGACTATTGCTCTCCTTTGTGGATCCCAGGCAAATTCACATCAACCATTCTGAAATTGAATAACACAGGACAAGATATTAGTTTAAATTCAAGCCAGAGCTAAATTCATATAACTTGTTCTGAAATTTTTGAGTGTTAGCTTGAAAAATAAATTCTCACATTTTGTTTCATGTTGGTGACCCTGGTTGTCAGATTTAGTGAGTGATTAGCAGTAGAGAGTATAAAAAGAGCACAGGAGTACAAAGGAAGGTGAAGACATGTTACCTGATTAAGCCCCCAAACATTGTAGAGCCAGGCTGTCATCAAACAGCCAGACTGGATAACCAGGCTGACTGAGAGGAAAATACCATTAATGTAAGGCAAAAAAAAAAACCCAAAAAACCCAAACAAACAAGAAAAAAAAAACTGATGTAGAAATAGCTGACTGGTAAATTCACACCTGGTATCTCGACTTCTTTGTGTTGGGGGACAAGGACAAAAAATCATTCTGATTACCTGGTAGAATACAAGAAAATCATTCTGATTACCTGGTAGAATATAGAGATGAGGCTGGAGTTCACAAGGCACAAGTTCACAGATTTCTATTCTCTTTCCCTACAGGTAAAAACATTAACAAGATATTGGGGTTCTGAAAGATTTTTCTCTAAGAGTGCACAACCTGCTCTAACAATCAATATAAACTCAGGCTTGCTACACATTTGAACCTGAGACGTGCTTTGGCGTTGGAAGATAGCCAGCCAATTTAGGAGTATACAGCACAGGAATTATGAAAAATAATTTTTAATAGGAAAAAGTTCATTTGTGGAGTAAATGCAATGTAGACAAGCAAAATGCAAGCATCTTACTTTCCTCTTTCTATGCCAGGTAGGTGCTATACAGCACACCAGGAAGCAGGGATCCACAATGCTGAGGGGAGGTAAGAAATAAATACAACCAAAATTACAATGTTGTGCTTCTGACCAACAACCCTCTTCTTACCACCGGAAAGCAGAAGTGGTCTCAAACTCCACTGGAACTAAATCACATGAGATCCATTATTCCATCTGAAACATAAAGCATGTGTTAGCTCTAAAGAATTCCTATGAAATCTGAACTATATAATTCATTCTATATGGGCTCCTTCCCTGGGGATTTTATTTCATTAACGAAAAACAAAATTCTTGTTTTAAAAGAATACACTGTTCAGCACTTCCACTTGAAAAATGCCTTGATCTTAAAGAAAGCAGCCTCATCAGTTTAATGACTATTTGTTGATTACTTGCCATTAAAATGGGCGAAAAAATATGGCTTTGTAAGAGGCAATTTAACCTTTCAATTGAAATACACTTTCTTGTCACTCCCTCATCTTGGTCTTTCTATTCCAATCCCTTTTAGATATTTATTATTCACCTCCTTTCTGCTTTTCTCTGAAAGCTCTTACCAAGGCATGGTCTGAAGGAAAACAAAGCCTGGTTTCATCCCAGGTACATGAGGGGACTGTGACAAATGGTCCCATTGCCTCACTCTGTGTCTCATCACAGCCATCAGAAAGGAAGACTGTCACAGCAGCTTATGAACTGAAGAGGGGACATTAGCATCACATTTTGTGCCTTGTTTCTCCTGTAGACCAATTGCCCTGATGGAAAACACTTCCATCAGAGACAAGTAGCTCAGTACTCTGCTGCTTTTGCAGCCGCAGCTTTAAATGTCATTGAGCAGATAAATCCATCAGGTGTAGGGAAAAAAGCAGAGGATGATCACTTCAAGTCTTCATTCTATGGTTAAATTAAATTCAAGCCCTCTTCCCATTCACTCCTTCTCCCATCCTTATGTGAGACTTGCTTTCTGAACTGTCTCGCCTTTGAATTCTAGACAGGAAAAAAGGCTTATTTTTCAAAATTTGGTGCTTGACCTCATACAATATTCAAACTACCTTTCATTCACCTTTTCAAAGGAGAATGCACACTGTAAAGAACACACCAGACATTATTTGTCGCTTCCACACATTAGTGCACTGTGGCTGACTGCAAATAAGTCAGGCTGGTTTGTTTCTAGAGCAAATGGAAATATGGGAGGTGGTGGGAAGAGGGATGGGGAGAGAGGGGAAGGGCCAGGGGCATTTAATAGCTCCCTAAAAGAGCAGGGAACATTTGAAAACAGTTGGAAAATACAGCTGGCTCAATCCTTCCTCAGCATATTTTGGCTAAGGATGCATCACCTGGGGCCATGAACTACTGTGTTTTAAGAAGACACCAGAGAAGATGCATTCAGTCTTGCAGTAGGTCTGCAAATGCAACTGGGCAATTGCCAGTACAGAGCAGGAACACAAGAGGAAATAACAGCATAGAATTCTCAGTCTCATCTTATCTACTGCTCCAGGGACAGCCACGGCAGAATGGGAAAAGTTGCTCAGCTCCACTTCAAGAGTCTCAACACAACCTATCTTGTCCAGAGCACTGGTTAAGACAGCACATCACATATGGCCAAAAAGGGCAAAAGAATGGAAGCTGGTGCCCAGCCTAATGGAGGTCTGTGGCTTTAGCTAGAACCAGCAAAAAACTTTAATCCAACACCCTGGCTACCACCAGGGTAGTTCTGCTGCAGACAGTTCTGCTGTTGAAAGATTTACAGCTGTTAACAGCACACAAGTGTACAATATGTTGGAAAGTGTTATTGAGGGAACATCTGAGAAGGGGTTTCAAAAATGAGACATATGCACATTTAGCCTAATATGCTTTAGTAGCAAGTGTCAGAAAATGTCAAGAAGGTTACTGAATATTGCAGATCATCCTATTGCTATAGACATAACCATGCTGAGGTGCTCATATCAATGGTTTCAGAATTGCCTCCTCAGCTGGAACAGGAAGGCAGACCTGATCACGCAGTGATTTGAACATCCTTTGCCTGATGTGCTTCCAAAGGAGCCTGACCTTGATAGGCAGGGAACTGCAGGCAACTAAGACATCAGAGAAATTGCTGGCAGTAACAGGAGGCTAAAAACTTGGGTAGGGAGGATCATCCTGAAGCAACTAGACTTTAGAGCTCCAGTTTCAGAGGCAGCTGTTAGACCTGTGTGAAATCCATGCCTGTGAAATGGGGATACCATCTTTTTATCTTTCTACTTAGAGCACACAACCTCATTAAAGTGGGAACAAGCACACATTAGTTAACTACAACTGGAGTCACACAAGGTGTGTGTTTGTCACTACTAATGGCTCGTTCTCTGGCATCAGTCTTTGCTGTGACTTCCAGACCCCAGTAAAATGTACTCTCAAGAGTAAACTGAGAAATGTCCCTTCCCCAAATGACTGCACTGTGTTAGGGAAGCGAAAACCCCAAACCATCTTAGGCTGTCAAGGATTTAAAACTCAATTAATAACTCATAATAACTACTGAATTTATATCTTCATCATGCAAGGGTGGTGCAACAATTTATGGACTAGGATGAATTGGATTTTTCAGGTAGGTTTTTGTTTTGCTCTGAGGAAGGCCTGAGACCTTGCAGTTTGCTCTGGGGTGCAGGATTAGTCTCACATGCTGATTTTGAATTCCATTTCCAGCTTTCTGGCTGTTGCTACATGTGGCTATGAGAAATGCTTTCTTGAGGTTAATGCCTACAGCCTAGACCATTCAATTCCTATTAATGCAACTTTCACTGCTTCAGTGCTTAGGGGATGAAAAGGATCTTGTTATTGTTTTAATTTTGCCCCTAGTATCAGCACGTATTTCCACACTTATAACAAGAACAAAATAACAGCAAGAAAATTAAGACGTGCTCCAAAGGGACAACTGTTTGGCCGTAATTTATAAATGCAAGTTGTATCATCACTCTAACTGGAAATCTAAATTATATGAGATAGTCACCAAACATGGCTCTTATTATGCAGGAATAGCTAACCTTTTCAAAAACAGAGGCACTGTCCAGTATCTTATTAATGGTGTTCTGATGCTGGTGTCCTGCTATCCATGCCTGAGCATGAAAAATGACTACTCACATTAGAATTCACAGCACTTAAATACAGAGGAAGTTTAGCATGGCTGTACCAGGGTCAGGTGCTTAAGTAAGTCAGATTTCTTATCAGAGTTTGCATGGGAGGAAAATGTGGTAGCAAATTTTGAGCTACTGATTTTATTTGCAGCATGACTACATGGACCTCTGGACAAAGCAGTTTTGTGGAATCCAGATTGGTAACACTAGGCTGAAGGGAAGATCAGCCTGAAATAACTTGGAGATCACCAGTTTCCTCTTGGGAGCATTAATTTAGATGAAGCAGATATGCAGTGGCTTCGCTAACAATGAAAATTATTAGAGAGAGTGATTCATTTCCTCTTTTTCCTTTTTAGTACCATCTGGCAGTGTGAATTCGAGACCAGAAGTAAAAAACGCAGTTTTGTTCAGCCTGACAAAAGCTGGCTAACATGTTTAGAGAAAGGTGCTTCATTGCTTTACAACCATTACTTACCTAGGATGTTTTCCAAAGGCTTATGTATAAAAGAAAAATGTTAGTTTACCAGGCAGTGATCCCTTTCCAATACCAAATAAAAAAAAGGGGAAAAGGGGTTATTGCATGAGCTGAGCCACTCCCCACCCAGATATCACGGCTTGCCATAGCAGTTCTCTGGAAGTTCACAGGGAGCCAGTGACTTTCCCATTTAAGCAGTTACAAGCTTTCATTCATTCACTCATTCATTCATTCATTCATTCATTCACTCATTTCTGTTTCAAGGCACTTACAAAGAAAGGACTAGCCCTAGAGACTTTCCTTACTAGGAAGAAAGAAGAGAATATGCTTTTTCCCCTCATTCATTGTTCACAAGACTGATTTGGACTAGCTGTTGAATCTTAAACCTGTAAATTTTTAAACTATTGCCTTCTTGCAAAGGTCTCCATTTCCTACAGTGCACACCTTGAAATAATACCCCATATGACACACACTACCATCCCAGGAGGAAGAATATGCTTTGCCCTTGCCTAGCTTTCTGAAGAGAGGATGCTGCTTGCAGCAGCCCTGAAGCACTAAACCAGCAGCAAGAACCCCAGAAAACACACAAACACACAAGGTTCTTCACACCTCTGTGTAGGTGTTAGATACACAAAGGAACGCATTAATGCTAGTGGAATACATGTTATCTTTCAATTATTTCAACTGTCAGGATCTTTAGGGAGGTTTTAATAAAAGTTTCAAAGCATCTCAAAAAAATCACTAGATTTAATTTTCCACCACATCCAAACTGCAAAGGTCCTTAAAACAGTTCTAAACTTTGCAAACAACTACAACTTGGTTCTAACAAAATACTCAGGATGTTAAATGACAGATGTACTTTACCTATTTCATCATTTACAAAGCAAAGCACTTAAAGCCCAAGCAGTGAATATTAAAAGCCACAATACATTTTATGTTGCCTACATAACAAACATCCATTATTCTTCTATTACTCACATTTACATAAAAAGAATGCATTTTTCATCATTACAGGATAACCTTTACTCTGACCTGTAGATTTTCTCTGTGTATTTCTTGAACTAGTTTCAGTTTCTAAATATTTTATATTAGGTGTTACATGGGAAATACTGTCATTCATTAACTTTCTGAACTGACAATTTTAATTCATTTTCCAGAGGATAGCATTGAACATACAGTTTCATAAAGTGTACAACAGTGTTTATGAAAAAATTATGCATATCTATTTGCATTTGGGAATGATTAAATATTATTAATGTGTAGATACATCTTCTAAGTTTGTATTGGGATTAGAGCTGAAGGTTAGTTTTGAAAATAAGCTTTTAACCCTTCAAAAACTGACTCTGCATTTGAGCTATAAGTCAAATGCAAAGGAATCCTACTGTTCCTTCCAGTCTTCCACTGGATCAGATACCTGTATAGTCAAACACAAAGGCTCCTTTCTCCCAGGCACTCTTGCATTGTGCTTACAGCTGCTGCTCAGAGCAGACCCACAGCACACAATATGTGGATCAGGATTAACACTGATCCTACTAGATTAAATTAGTTTCTTAGTAAGCACAGGAAAGTAGGGTCAAAAGGGATCTCCTTGGTCATCTTTCTTCCTGCTTACAGCAGTGTAAAATATTTGCACCTTGATTACATCATGCAGAGGCTATAAAGCTAATGATGTTGTTAAGTATTCATCAATTTAACTCTCATTGCTTGTGTTGCCTAAGTACTTCAACATACTAATATAATTTGGCTATTCCACTGCTTCTGATACAGATTGCATGACATGAAAAACTTGCCCACAAATCAACATCCATCTTTTACTTATTCTTAATTGTGCTAATGAGATAAAAAAACCCACTAAGTTAAATATGCAAAATGTTTAGAGGATGACAGCCACACTATCCATTCTAATTCTTGGAAATGAATGCAGATCCACACAACTCCCAAATTTAAATTCATCTGTAGTTTTGGTTAGTCAAACTCTAGATCCTGACTCTGTTGAGACAGCACCTGATCTCCCAACGTTTACCAGTCTTATTTCAACACAGTGCTTACAGTAGTGCAGTACTTTTAATAATGTGTGGTTTCTGGCAGTAAATTTCTTTTCTGGCATTTTTTTCATGTAAGTCTGTCCATACTGAAGCCATAGCTCCCTTCTTTATTCTCATTTGTCTTTGCTCGCTGATGAGAATTCTGAATGGAAGAGAGGAAGTTGAAGGGAAAATTAGGAAAAAAAAAATCAGTTAAGGGACAGCAAAAATGCTCTGAATGAAAGGTGTAAAAAGATGCAAGTCAATACAAGAGAAACCTATCAATTTCCTTATTGTGACTATATTAGAAAACTGTGGCTTCTGCTTGCCAAGAGCATGAAATCAGTAATTCTTTCCTTTATCATTATAGATTATGGTGACATGACTTAGGTATGGTAAGAGGAGAGATCTAATTACCAACTGATGAGTCATGCTATACAATTTTAGTTGTAATCAGTCATGTTCTAAACAGAATTCCACTTGCATGCTGTGGATGGAAAGACACGATCATTTATTTTTCAAACTGGCAGTGTCATCTGATATATTACAAAAAAGCAACAAAAAGAAGTAGCTGTCTAAAAAATATTTACACAGCATGAAAAATACCTACATTTCTACGGGTATCATAACCCCAGATTTCAGTCCTGAATGTGAATGGTCATCGCCATTGGTCAGTCCACCATTTCCTACATGAGCCCACAATGCCTTTTCCCATTATGTCCCTTCACATTTTATACTGAATTTAATGTGCAATTCTATTGCCAGGTCTTTCAGTCTTGCAAAATCCTTCAGTTTTTCCTTGTTCTGACAAAACTTTGTATCTTCACCACCGCTCATCCCTTTTTCTGTCTTCTGAGAATACGATGATTGCTGCAACGTGCAACAGGCAGCCATGCAAAACTCTTTTTTCTGTTGACTTTCATTCCCATTTTTAACTGATTATTTATCCATGATAATTTATCTTATCCATTGCCAGCCTGGTTTTATAACAAACCTTTGCCAAAAGCCCCTTAGAATTAAGTAGGCTTTACTAATAAATTCATTTTATGTGTGCTGTAGTCCCTTCAAAGGAGGCCAAGAGTCTTATAAAGCTGAACTTTAAAGGAGTCATGATGACTCTTCTCAAGTGGGTCATGTATTTCCATGTTTGCATTCATAATTTATAGTTTTCACTAATTAGCCTGTGAAAATGATCAAGCTTAGAGGCCCCCTACACTGCTGTAAAGAGTGGTAATGTTTGTCAGTCTTCTGGTACCAAAGAAATTTAAGCCTTCCCAGTAGTGTTACTGAATCCATTAACTCACCTGCAATCACCTTTCATGGGAAATACCAGTTGATTCTAGTCTTCAGTTTGTTACTGATCACTTGCTGTATTTTTTCCTTTACCTTTTCCTATGACTGCTTCAAACTTCATTCAGTCCTCTGATCATTGTTCCCCTGAACCTTCCATACAGGGTTCTGACATTTGATTCAAACTTCGGCTCTATGAAATCATCAAATGAAAGATGTTCCAAAGAAAACAGGCCACTATTGAAAACGTGACATTTAAATACTGTAAGTAGATCATGCAGCGGACATGGGCACCTCATCTGTTTGCTGTAAGAATTGTGCTAACTCTGATAAATACTGAGTGGCATTTATCACCCAAACCTACCAGCAGATAGAAGCAGAACAGCCCCAAACACCTTGAGGCCTCTGCATAACGCAGCATTTGTTTAAAGACCTTACCTGTGAACTAAGGGTCCTTGGATTTTGACCTTGGTAATGCTGGGTCATACACTGGAGCTCTTACGGAGCAAAGCAACTGGATTTGTCAAGTAAACTCAGCCACAAGTAGCGAGAAATTCACCTGCAGGGCCTGGAGGAACAGACTGGAGGCAAGAGCCTCTGTCAAACCAATCCCAGCTCTGAGCAGAAGCACAAACATCGACAGCCCTGTTTGGCTGAATCCTGCAAATGGGGATGCTGGCCTCCCTCAGAGCCTACAAAGAGAATATGCTGGGCTCAGTGCCTAACTTCTACATTATTATTAGGAGAGATAGATTCTAACTTCTGTGATTCAGATTCTCCTTCATAAAACATGGGGACCAGAGTCCTGCCCTATACCTCGGGGGGAAAAACACATTAAATATTTTAAAATGTTCCAATATAGCTCCTGGAATGGAGCTCTCAAAATTCATGCCTTACAGGGAATTCAGAGAATTCAGAGCAATTAGTTTTGTTAATTGCTGTGTTTTGTAATTCCATGAACATTTCAGGAATTTTCTTGTCCAGCTCTGTTGAAGAATTTTTTAAATTATCTAAGTCAGCTTAGACAAGGACCCTGCTCTAAAATCTAGGCTGAAAATGCTACAAAAATTACAGTGTTTGGGTACTTTGGCATTTTAGACCAATTTGACATCAGATGTTCATAAAGAGAATGTGTGTGACAAAATGGAATGTAATGAAAGTTTTTCCAATATTGGAGAAGTTTAAGACTTAGTTGGAGACTCAGGCGAATTTTTATTTTATCATATAAATTTGATCTCCCATAATAAATATGAAGTTATTATAGAGTTTATAAAATAGGTATTATTATTTACTTAATGGCCCACAACAACTTCCACAGAGAACTGTGTTTTGGTCTACTGGGTCATTACAGATAGCATGAACAGACAGTAAATCTGTGTCCTACATATCCCAGTAACATTTTGTTCAAAACATTTTAGTGAATGGGATCAAATCTGTTCAAAACATTTATTTTATTTTTAAAAGACAAACCAGCATGAGGCACATCACAGACTATTTGCTAGCAAGTGCTTGAAAAAGACATGGTGCAAATTGTACAAATGTGCTTTTACACATGCACTGTTGAAAAAAGCAGATATGTCACAAAAGATAGAGGAAGAAATAAGCCTGTCTCTGAGAACTTACACTGTAAACCCTCATATCTCAAAGATATCCCCTGCTAGTTTCATACACAGTAGTGTTTACAAGTAATGAATAATCTCTCTGGATTTTGATTATTACAAGATATTAAGTCCCAGCCCTGAAGACTACACATAACCTTCCTCCCATGAATTGCCCATTGCCTTCACAGAAATTGTTTGCACATGTACTACTTTATCTTGCATGATTTCAGACTAGTTTTGGGAGGCAGAGAAATCCTTTAGCAAATGAGAATAAGAACATTGAGCAGAAAGGCTGTAGTAATCTGTAATCATGAAGCATCACTTCTAGACAAGGTGTAAAATTTTTAAGATCTCTTAGACTCTTTAAAATAAAAATGAACATTACTGATGCCCTCTTAGGATCCAGAAATTGGCTGAAAAAAGCCTTTATTTTCCCTTTGAACATCACAATAAAATAAATAATTCTTCCAGCTGCTATCCCATGTTGTCAAAAGTGGACAGCCTAAACTAGAAGCTGTTTGCTAAAGTAAGCCATAAAGAAGACAGTGAGATCTTGAATTCTAATGCCAAGAATGGCACCCCTCAGTCACTGATTTAAATTCCAAAACCTCAATTACTACATCCAGATGAGATCCACAACAACAACTCACAACAGAAGCATGCCAACAAAGCACCAGATAGAAAGATAGGGGGGAGGGAATATATTTTAAAAAAAGTCAGTAAACAGTGGTAGGCAAAAAAGAGGGCAACATTTTGACTTGATTAGGCTTAGATCCAGGAGAGCAGAGATTTAGCACTTGGCCTAAGGTTGCTACTGATTTCCTCAGAACAGCTCTCCAACAAACACTACTGAAGAGCAAATCAGTTTAGAGGCATCTAACCAATCTCTTCCTACCAAAGGTTGAAAAGGGGGTGATTCTAAGCCAGCTGCTGCTTGGGAGTAGAGAAATTCTAGGGCAACAGGCACACTATTAATAACAGAAATTGTAACAGAGGGGTGTGGAAATTGCAGGCTGATATATAAATATAAAGGCCAAGGCTTTAGCTCCGAGAGCTGCATGCAGTGTGGGCTGGCACTACCTACCTTTGCTCTTGGCCTCCTGGCTGGCACAAGGTCCATCTTCCACTATGGCTTTCTGCAGAGTTCCCACTCTGGTGTAAGGCATTTCACACGGAGGCACCCCAGCATGCAGATTTTGGAAGAAGAAGGGGGTGTACCAACTTCAAAATCTGCACTTGAAGTTACTGCTGAGAGGCTGATGAAGTCTTGTGCAGAATACTTCCATTTTATGTCTAACAAAGCAAGCACCATGCTTTTACTAATCAGTTATATGGCTCACAAAGCTCTACAACTTGCATAGAAAACAGTATTAACCACTTCTTAATCTTACTCTACTTTCGGTATTGTTTACCATATGCTTTGAGATCATATCATATTTTAATTGGGTCAAAGTATTTACAAACAGGATTTAGGTAAGAAGGGAGAAAAAAGAGATGAAACAAGATTTTGGTGCAATTACCAAGTATAAAACACCAGATTTTAGCCTTTCTTCTCTTTGAAAATTAGGAAATTAGAACGCATCAAGCTTTCATATTAGAAGTGGAGAGAGACAGAGTAGAAAGTACCTTCTCTGCATTCTTTTACACAGAATAATAGATAACAGCCTGAGGTGTTAGAGTGCCTATTTTCTCCATACTTTACCAAAATCCCACTTGCATTGTCTTCTACACTTCTGGCCAAGAGCTATGACTACTGTTTATTTTCCTGGGCAACTGAGATGACTTTTACACTGCTTGGCCTGCTGGTGCTCAAAATAAACTGAGTAACCCCATCACAGACACTTAGCACAGTATGATAACGAGGAGATGATTAATTTACAGAAATTTATTTATGCAACAGGTTTTGTCCTTGGTTTTATCTAAGAATGCTTCATGGCTAGAATTCATGCTTCTGAAATATGATTATTATTCAGAATTTGTTGTGTATAAAAGCAGCTGCATAATTTGTAGGTTGGTAACTATTGACGATGATGTTTGTCTTGAAAGAGTGCTCTTCGGTAAAACTGATTATTCAAGTATGCTATGGATTGGATGCCTGAAATCTAATAAATACCAAAAGATAAAAGTCTTCCATTGGTTCTGCATAGATGAGTGGGATTCTGGGCAACAGGCAGATCTACAGAATTCTAGAGAAGAGTCCCAGTAAGGGCAATGTTATACTTTACTAAATTCTGGGCTGTCTACTGGAAGATTAATGCAAAGATCCAATCCATCAACACATGTTGCAGGCCTTTTCTGTTTGTAACCAGAAAAATAAAATTTAATTTTACTATCACATCCACAAATAAATATCTGCATGTGTTGTGACACATTTGCGACATGGACATTTGCTGCTGTGAAGGGTGATCCATCCAGATCCTGGTCTGATATTACTGTGGTTAAGCTGCAGCTGGGATTCCCCCACAATCTCAGCTGTGGAGCACATCTCTGTACACTCTCCTCGTTACCTTTCTAGGGACAGTTTTCAAACCTGACATTTTTGGACCAATAAAGTTCTGGGACGTGTGATGAACATGTGTCCCCCACGTGCCAGTCCTTCCCTCACCTGTCAGGCATCAGAGGGTCCAGGTTTCTGTGAAAGGTTTGTCCCTGCTCTAACAGTGACACAAGGAGGACAGCAGGATGACTGACCTTGTCTCTGTTTTCTGTAGCTCTTTCCAATGTTATTACTGGATTAGCAGCTGTCCCCAGGCCCCGCACATCTCTGCTGGAACAGCTATTTTTAAGTACCTCTGAAAACATCTCCCCTTTCTTCCTAAATTAACTATAGGCAAAGCAAAATAGCGGTTTTACATACCCATAACAAATAAGAAGCCTAGAAACTACTGAAGAATATTCTTTTTCATTTTATTAAATCAAGCTTGTCCCTTTCAAGATTCCTGATACCCATTCTTTAGGTTTCCCTTCCTAGGCAAAAAACTGTTACAGCATTTATATAACAGGAAGAAAAATATTTGTTAGACATGTAGTTAATCACTCAAATTCATTACTTCAGTCTCTCCCAAAAATTTTTAAGCAATGATCCTCTTTTTTTGTTCTGCAAGTTTTGATCTAGGATTATTTTGAACTAACATCTGTTCTCTCCTCATGAGAAAAAGTGATAACAAATACAATTTCACAGTTGTCCATAAAGGTAAACTCTGTGCTCACTGCCTGAACACGTGCAACTTCTAAAATTTTGTCAGAACAAGAAGTAAATAAATTTCATATCTAAAAAATATCCTTGCTTTGCTTTGCTCTGTGTTAATGTTTCGTAGAAGGAAGATGTCAGATGATCATCACATAGTCTATGTAGCAATTACATCCTATCTTTGTGAATGTTTGAATTCTTTTTAATTTGCTCTAAACATTTCATCTTTGCACAGATTTTACATTGCAAAAATGCAGAAAACAAAGAAAAAATAATGGAATAGGAGATTATAGGAATTAGAAAAAAAAAAGGAAAAAATATGCAGGACTATTGCACATTGGAGCAGGTTATAGCTATCAAAACCTTTCCTTTTTGAAAACTGCGTCCAAAGAGTGCAGATACACATGGATTACTTTCATAGCCATCATGTTGCCAGAAAAGCACCTAAAGGAGGAAAGCTCTGTGGCAGAGATGGAATGCCATGCAAAAAGGTGTTGTAGAAGCACTGGCATGAAAAAGAGCACTGCGTATGGAAACAAAGGTCACGTTATGCATGATTAGAAGGATTGTCCTCTGGCTCAGGCACTAGGCTGGGATCAGAAGATCTTGGTTGGGTTTCCCGTTTTGCATTAATCCTTGTCTGCCCTCGACCTAGGAAATCTGTCAGTTCAATCCAGCCTTTCTATCAGAGAGGGATAGTGGAACACTGTTTCATCTGTTTTGACTCCAGCCTTGCAGAAGTAGGAGCTGCCTCTTACTGTGTGGTTGAACAATGGCTTTAGTGCACTTGAGCTTCTCCTCTGGGATTTTTAAGCTCTAGTAATGAGGATAACATTCATTTAGCAGATAGGGGTTTTTTATTGCAGCCAAAACACACATGCACACACAAAAACCCCAAAGCCAAACAAACAAAAATAAAAGAGAACATCAACACTCAACACTTCCTTTTTCAAACGGCTTCAAGTTTTGCATTTCTCATATTAAATAAAAAAAGATGAAAAACAAAACTAGATATTTCTAGTAGAGGCAATAGCATCATGGACAGCACTGTTCGGCCTGAAGAAGAGACTGAGGGGTGGCTTTGTTTGGGCTCATCTGCCCTAAGGAGGGCAGCAAGGGCAAGTTCTGATCTCCCCTCTCTGGAGACCAGCAGAGCACACAAGGAGAGGCATTGAAGGTGCATCAGCAGATGTACCTTGCCTGAGAGGGAATCTGGTCACTGGAATGGCCTCCCAGGGAAGAGGCCGCGGCACCAAGCCTGTCAGAGCTCAGGGAGGGTCTGGATGATGCTCTTTGTCACACAGTTTAGTTTTAGGTAATTCTGTGAGGAACAGCGTTGTACTTGATGATCCTAATGGTTCCCTCCTAACTCAACATATTCTGTGAGTCTATGATGCTATCTATGATCTACAGTTTCTTTAAAGTTTTGTATAATCCAATAGTTCACTTCTTCATGCTACTCAATTATATCTATTAATTACATTCACCTTATTAATAAGAAGAGTTAAATTATTTCCAGGCCCATGTAGGAAGTGAGTCATTTGTCTCAGCAAATGAACCATTAGATTAGATAGAAGGATCAATGTTTCACAATATTGATACAAAACCAAGATTAAATCTTTTGGACAAAATTATTCTGGTTTTAGAAGTTCCTACTGAGCAGAAAGTCTCTGTAGAGATGGGAGGGCTGAGAAATGACTGATTATGATCTGGAATTAAAGGATATTACAGACAACACTGTATTATCAGACTATCTTTCCACATGAAGATTTCCACAGAACAGAATGTAAAAACAGATGAGTAACTCCCAACAATACATTAGAAATTGTGATCTAGGTAAATTTTTTTGAAATTCTGTACCTGTTAATGATAGACAAGGAGAGACAGAAGGAGATGCAAGGAATGAGGAAGGCCAAATGGTTATTGCAAAGTAGAAAGAGCTTTATATAATACTGACTCAGAAGAAAACAGGACGATGTTATTTTTTCAGAGATCCTACAGAACATCTAATTTTGTTACTTTCATTTAATTTCTTAGGGAGGGAAGGAAAAAAAGCACATTGAAATGTTAGAAATAAAAAGAAAACCTAACTTAAATGTATTGTCATAGATTGTCCCTTACAGTTCAATTGTCAGCACACAATAATCTTATTTCCATGAACAAGATGCTAGGCAGAAACAATTACATAATACATCTAGGTTTTAGTCAAAATTCCAAGAGTACAGTGAAGACAGACACAGACAGCAGTTTCTGCTTCAATCAAAATTAGTGGTAAGAGAACTGGCTTGAGGCTATTTGGCCATGGAAATGGTAGAAAAAGTGTTCTCTTTCTCATCTGGTCCAGTGAGCAGAATATCTTCTAGAGAGACTGCGAACAAGCGGTGAATTGCCAACTGGAAACACTGCTCTAGCAAACGCATTTGATGACATTACAGTGTGACTCATCAATTACACTTATGCCTCATCTTTTAAGTTATATTCATGTAGACTGAAGAGTCTATAACACACAGACTACCAGGAGGACCAGATGCTTCCTTCTATTAGTCCACACACAAAAAAATTTAACTGAATCTATTTGAACTGCATGTGTGTATTTTCTTCCTGTCTTAGGACAACATTCTTCAATTACCATGAAGGATGGAAGAGCTTTTAATATGAGAAGTTGTCAGCTGGATGAAGCTTAGAAGACACCTCTTTATCAAAACCCGACTTCTAAAGAAAATTTCAAGTATGGTTACAAATCTCAAGAGAGAGTTTCATAAAGGAATTGTCTTATTCCAAAGTACTATGACTGCAGCTGTCTGCAGTTCTGAAATACCAACTAGTGGAACTTGACTCTTTTCAATGCAAATGCCTGAACACAGCTCATATTTCTTGGGTTATACACTACTTTTGCATTGACATGCTCTGGATGAGAATTAGAAATATTGCAACTGATTATGGTGCTCATGCTTTTACTTTTTCAGAAATATACCAGGAACATTTACCAGTGTTTAGAAGAGCCTCTGCACAGATCTGAAGAAAAATCACCTGAATGTTTCACTATTTTAGCTTGCCTCTTTTATTTTAACCTGTCACTGTATTGTATAAAAATTCAAATCTCACGTGATAAATTTTGCTTTAAAATATTTCTATTACCTTCAATAACAGTGATAACAATTTGTTTTTCCAGTAGCAGATATCCATCAGGTACTTTGTTTAGATAGATACATACATCAAATAACTGTTATATTAAAGAACTAAGCCATCTGTTAGTGGCTGACAACACAACAGAACCATAATCCCATAATAAAAAATCCTGCAAAAAAATGACAGATTTGAATCTGCAATGCAAGCACAAGGTATAAATAAAAGTGCAGCAGAATAAAACAGAGCCACAAGTTCACTAAAATCACAGTCCTTGTCTGAACAGAATAACAGCAAAACCTTGGCTCTAAATGTAGGTCTGTCCCTAAACTTCAGATGGTGGAGGGCTGGAGATCCCCAGCCAGCCTCTGGAAAGGTATATGACACAAAGTGGAGCATTGCTCTCCCTTAGCGATTCCCAGGCTCCAGTACACACCAGATAACTTTCTGGTTTTGAAGGACATAATTTTCCATTGATTAAAATTAATCAGAAAAATATTTAAAACATCATTTCATAAAATTATGTATTTTTGACTCTAAATATTTTTTTCCCCAAAAATGCTGAACAATCTCAAAACGATTAAATACTTTTCATGGAAGGTAAAAAGAGAACAGTGTGACACACTGAAAATGCAGTCTTATAAATAACAATGATTCAAACGGTGACAAAGGAATATTTCCAAGTGAGCAGCCTTCCCTTTCAGCAGTATTTCCACGATGGATAAAGCTTTTCAGGAAAAAACTGTAATTAACCAGCTTTACTTCTTAATAAGGCAATAAAAGAGGTTTCACAAAGACGCCCAAGAAAGCGCAGACAAATTCACTAAAAGGCAGGGAATTCCTCGCACATTAATATGTGTGCATTAGCATTCATGCAGGGGCTCTCATCTGAGGCTTTGAAGAAGAACCTTTCAACATCTAAAGTACAGGGCATATATTCTTTTACAATGCAGATGCTGGAGTTCGCCTACAGTAAGCGGGGCCGGACGGGAGTGCGCGGGGAAGGTTTGTGCGGAGCAGGGAGCGCTCTGTGAGTCCGTGTTTCTGCGGGGGCTGCCCTGCCAGGCCCGGTGACCGCAGAGCTCTTTTTCAGCTCTAATTCTGTGACTCTTTAATCACAGAATCACAAACCCAGCATGGTTTGGGCAGGGGCACCTTTCTCTGTCCCGGGTTGCTCCAAACTGCGTCCAGCCTGGCGTTGGACACTTCCAGGGATGCAGAGGCAGCCACAGGGCCTGGCAGGGAAGAATTCCTTCCCGTTATCCCGTTATCCCGTCAGCGCTGCCCTCGGGCACTCTGAGCAGTACCCACAGAGGTTTCAGTGCCAGCCAGGCGAGAGCAGGATGGGGCTGGGGAGTGTTTCATCAAACCCAGAGCCCATTTCCCCCAGGATACGTCACCACCATCCTGGAGGACGCCAAGATCTACTGGAGCCATGCCAAGAGGTGGAGCGTGGACGCGGACAACGTGCGGCTGGCGATGCAGTGCCTCACTGACCAGTCCTTCACATCGCCCGCGCCCCGCGACGTGAGTGCTGCCCCCGCGGCTGGGGACACGGGGATGGCACAGGACACGGGGGT
This sequence comes from Zonotrichia albicollis, assembly GCF_047830755.1. Classification (NCBI taxonomy): domain Eukaryota; kingdom Metazoa; phylum Chordata; class Aves; order Passeriformes; family Passerellidae; genus Zonotrichia; species Zonotrichia albicollis. The sequence continues at coordinate 87,559,248 of NC_133860.1, forward strand.
GGCACAGGAACATGGGGCTGGGCAGGGACTCGGGGATGAGGCCAGGACACAGGCATGTGGCTGGGACATGGGGATGTGACCAGGACATGGGGATGAGGCTGGGACACCTGGATGTCACCGGGACACGGGGATGTGCCCAGACCCGGGGCTGTGGCCGTGTCTCTGCAGTTCCTGCTGGACATTGCTCACCAGAAGAACCGGACGCCGCTGCCGCTGATCAAGCCATACTCAGGTCCGCCTGACTGCCCCCAGCTACCGCCTGAAATCCCTGCAGAAGAGGGTGAGGATGGCTCAGGGATCGGGGATGAACCCCCGGGGGTTGGGAGGGGTTTTAAATTGCAGTTTTCCACAGCTCTGAAAGGTGGGGGTGAATATTGGCCTGTGCATGTCAGCTCGGAGGTCTCCAGGCTGGATTTGCAATTTGTTGTTGGTTGATTTTAAATGGAAATTTTGAAATGCGGGAAATTTTAACATATGGGAAAATTTAAGGTATGGGAGTATTGTAGTGTTAAAGAAATACTGCAGAATCCCAGGATCACTGAGGCTGGAAAAGCCCTCCAGGATCATCAAATCCAGTCTGTGCTAGGGCACTGAGTTCCACATCCAGTCATTCCCTGGACACCTCCAGGGGTGAGGACTCCACCACCTCCCTGGGCAGCCCCTTCCAGTGCCTGCCCATCCTTTCCCTGAAGAAATTCCTCCTCATGTCCAAGAGGAACTGTCAGGTTTAATGTCAGGTTGTCAGAGGCACAAGTCAGACTTTGCTGTAGATATTAAAGAGTATTTTTGACTTCCACATCAGTTGTTTCTACTTCAGGGGGAAAATACTTCCTTTTCTGGGAAGCCCTGAATGCCTCACTGTGGGGGGACTCCTCTTTTATTTCCAGGCCATTCCCTGATTCTCTGGTTCTCTCCCCACAGGTCTCCTCCACAGCAGGCAGGATCACCGTCCATCGCCTGAGCATGGGCGCCATGAGCAGCAGGCCCAGCACTCCCACTTTGGGTAGGAAACAGCTCCACAGGGGATTTCCCACCTTCCTTTTAGGAAGGAAAAATAAAGAGGAATGATTTAAAACATTTTCCAGTCCCTGAGGGACTGTCAGGGACTGCCTAACCTTATATTGTTTGGCAGCATCAGAAAGTTAATTTCATAAATTTATCTTGATTATTACAATAACATTTAAATGTAAATGCATTACAGATATTCTGTATTTGTGATAAATTCTTTATTTAAGGGACTATTCAAGAACTTCACTAAAATTTAGGGTTATTTTCCTCAGTGTCAGTGTGATGCTGAAGTAAATAGCACTGGGAAATATCCATTTTTAAAAGGATCTTAACATTTACAGCTATGCCCTATGTGTTTATAGTCTGGAGTTCTGTAGGCCTGGGGTAAATGTAGGAAAATGAGCAAATGTGCAGCTCTGCCTGGAAATCTGATCCTTATACCTGGTGTCCTTGTGTTCCTGTGCATTCCCACTGTGCCTAATAAGAGATTCCACTTGGGAGGGAGTTGTAGGAGTGTTTATGGATTTATTCTGATTCCTTTTTGGGGGGGTTTGTGTGGAACCCAGGTACCCCCTCAGCGCAGGCCATGTCGGTGTCAGCCAAGGTGGGAGCGCTGGCGTTGCTGGCGGGGCAGCGCTTCACTTTCCAGATCCCATCCTCACAGCCCGCTGGGGAATCAGGTACTCCTGGGGTTCCTGGGGCTGGAACAGGGAGAACCACAGAGCCACAGCCTGCTTGGGCTGCGAGGGAGAGGTTCATCCAGTCCCAGCCCCTGCCATGGACAGACACCTTCCATGCTGGCCTGGAACACTTCACAGCTCCTTGGCCAAGCTGATGGGGAAATTTCTCCCCCTCTCCCTCATTCCAAAAAGTTCCAGTGTTAATTTCCATTCCCGGCACAGCAGTGGCAGCCAGAACATGGCCATCCTGGGCAGCTGCCTCCTACCCTGGCTCCTGTTTCCCTCTCCCGCTTGTGTTCTCACCCCTCCCTGCAACATTTCCCCATCTTCCCTCTTGGGATGAGCCTGGAATAACGCAAGGATTGCTCCAAGCTTTCAGTGTTGCCTTTCCGTGATTCCCACAGCCACTCCCACGGTGCAGAAGATCCTGATCAGCCCATCCCTGATCGGCCCCAAGAACATCCTCATCACCACCAACACGGTCCTGCCCAGTGCCACCGACCCCAACCCGCTCAAGAGGAAGCACGAGGACGACGATGACGACGCCTTGTGAGCCCTTCCATGGCATCCAGGGAGCCTTTGCATGGGATTCATGGAGCTTTTCCTGTGGGATTCAGGGAGCCCTTCCCATGGGATTCACACAGACTCCAGGGGGTGGGAATGGGCAGGAAGGCCCCATTTGGGCCTTGGGAGTGTGGAAGTAAAGTGCAGACTGTTTGCAGCCTTGTCTTGGTGTCTTGTGCACCTGGGGGAGGGGGCAGGGGTTTTCCTATGTATTTATTTCCTATTTTTAAATGTATTTTTATATAAATTAATATATAATTTATAGTTACACCTATATACCTATGTTTTTATATATGTTTCATATATATGTGTTATATATTTATCATATACACACATACGTAATTGCCTTGTACACTAAAACTCTCCCACTCACTTTTTAATATATATACATTTGTCTATACACATAGATATTTATATATGAATGTACATATGTGTGTGCACACATACATAAAATATATAGAATATAGTGTATAGAGAGAATACACAGTAGGTAATTATGCATACACAGAAACACTTCATATATAAATTGTATTTTATGTATTAGGTACACATTCTAAAATAAACAGTGACATAATCCTATGCTATATAATGTAAAATATATCATGAAATATTTTATACAATATATATTTTATAATATATATTATTATATACTATTATATATTATTACATAATATTATGGGGACAATCTTATATTAGGGCCTAAGCCCTCAGAATTTCCAAGTTCATTTAAATCACTTGGAAATATTTTACAGCTCTCCAGGCCTTCATAGACTTGGAAAGCAGGGAGAGTGAGGGGGATTTTGGGAAGGAATTCTTCCCTGTGAGTAGTAAAGCCCCAGCAGAGAATGTCCAGAGAAGCTGGGTCTGTCCCATTCCTGGAAGTGTCCAAGGCCAGCTTGGACAGAGCTTGGAGGAGCCTGGGATGGTAGAAGTGGATGATCCGTAAGGCTCCTTCCAGCCCAACCATCCTGGGAGTTCCTAAATTGGCAAAGCCCTCATCCAACAGGTAAATAAAGAGGATTGTCACGTCAGGGAAGATGTTCAAAAAGAAAAGCAGCATTCAACTATTTTGTCAGGAGAAGACAGGAAGGACTGTGCTGCAGAGAATGGAGAAGAGCCCCAGCAGCGAGGCAAGAACAACACTGCAGCGATGATTACAACTGGTGCCCATGACCAGAGGTTGGAACAAGATGATCTTCATGTTCCTTTCAAACCATTTTATTACAAATCTAGTGAAAATTTGTTTCCATAACTAAGACATTTCTCAAATTAAGCCAAGTACAATATTTCTCATTGTTGGAACCCAGGACATTCCTTTGGCTGCCCTGGAGGATTTGAGACCCTGTCAGGAACATATTTTACCTGCTGTGATGTACCACTTGGTTAGACCAAAGGAGATACTGTGGCAAACTCCTGGGGTTCTTCTAGGCACAGTTTCCAAAGCTTTTGCACATGCCTGCAGTCTTTATTCATGCTGAATTACATAAGCTCCCTTTTTTTCCTTCTTTCTCTATTCATGCACTCAGAAGAATGTTAAAAAATTAAGTTTCTGTAAACACAGTGTTATCTTAATAAGTTCAAATATTATTAGACTTCAAATAACATGCATGCACCTAATCAGTGGTATGACAGTAAGAATCTGTTTAAACTTTGCATTTTTCTTTTCTTTACAGACTGATCCCCTAATTCCGGTCTTCCTGAGTAGTGATGTTCCTCTAGCACCTTTTGCTATTTCCACCGACACTGCTGTGGGTATATATAGGCACATCTATAACAGCATCCAAAAAGACAGGGATGCAGCTGTTGAACTGCTGAAGAGAGAGGTATGGTGTTGTAATCTTCGCTGCAGTGTTTATACAATTACAATACGCATACAGTCCCAGCTCTCAGGCTGCCACAGCTCTCGGCTGTCCTATCTTCTACCACTTGTTGTTGTTACATTTCTAGTGTCCCAGCTCTCTGGCTGATACTCCAATGTCCCAGCTCTCAGGCTGCCACAGCTCTCTGCTGTACGGGGGATTCCATACCTTCTTTTGATGTTTGGCTGTGTGTTCTTCCTCACACGGGGCACCAAGTGCCAGGCCAACCTCAAGAGTTGTTTTTTTCACTCAAGTCAGAAAAAAGACAAATTTTTTACAAAATATCAAGATGCAGCAGGAAGAGACAGCAGTTGGAATAGTTGGCTCCCATATAAGGGAAGTGGTTCAGCTGAGGTGAAATGAGATGTGCCAGGTCAGAGAGGTCACTTTGAACATGGACAGAGAGGATTTTATCCTGCAAACTCTTCACCTTCACTTCCCCTCTCTCCTTGCTGAAGGTGCTGCAGGAAAACGTGGCAAGCTCGTGGCATCATTTCAGTGTGGGAACTGAGGAATTCAGCACACTCTCAGCTTCCACACGAGCTGCCTGGAGCTGTGCAGAGTTTTCCAGCAGCAGCTTCTCCTCTGGGGTGACCTCCCTGCAAGACCCCTCACTCAGCAGCTCTGCTCTCCCCTGGGAATACCTTGGTGGTTGGTGTGATCGACACAGGCTGGAAGAAGCTCTCTTCTGCTTTCACCTCCATGGGGTCTTCCAGCTTCAAGGACCCCTCCAAGTCCCTTTTGTGCTCCTCACATGTTGTGGTTTCCTGAGGGACAGCAAAGGGTGAAACTCTTGCAGAGCATCCATCCCTTCCCTTCCCACCACAGCCCCCTGCTCTCCAGCTGGTAAGTTTTCCACAGTACAGGATGCTGCAGCTGAGACGAGGCCTCCATAAAATAGGCAACAATTAGAGCACTATGGGATGTCCCTGCTCCACATCTCTGAGATCCAAGAGCAAAATTCGCACTTGGAACAGCTAAAACATCAGCTTCTCATGGACCTTCCTGCTGCTACAACCCCCTCCCCCACAACATCCCTTCCATTCTTAAAAAGAAATCTGGGAATGAGTCAGGGTTTTGTGTCATCTGAAGCCATAGACAAAACTTAAATTTACTTAGTCCAAAAGGAAAAATGGAACTTTTTATCCTCAGATTTGTGGATGAGAAGTGGGAACACAATAATCTTTGCTGTGAATCTCGTAAATTCTGTCCTGAAAGGCAGAGTCTGGTCCTGCAGTGGAAAATTTTCCTCAGTTACCAGAGAGGCACTAATTAGTGACATTCACAGAGTTTCAGCAAAGTGCACCTGCTCTGCCTGGACAAACTGGGGAATTATCCCTATCTCCAGCTTTGCTCCTGCCCAAATGCAGGCCCTGCAGCCCCTGTGCCCGCCAGAGGCAGCAGCACTCACCAGGCCCTGCTCCCTGTTCCTGCACATGGCTGTGGAGCAGCTGCAGCCGCCGGTGCACCCCAACTTCTGCCTCCTGCAGCCACAGTGCCTGTTCCCACAGCGGCCCTTGCAGGAGCACTGTGAGGGAGAGAAGGGGAATCCAATGGCCAGGATGCTCCTGGAAGGCTCCAGGTCCTGCTAGCTGTGGCATCTCAAGGACAGGGACACCCCCAAGCTGCCACTTGTTGCATTTCGCTGCCGTTTCACTGCATTTTGCTTCATCCCAGAATAACTGTCCTCCTAATATCCAGAACAAAATCCTTCCACCTACAGATCCATCTTCAAGATCTACAGGATAAGTACCTTCAGCTACTCAGTGCCTGACTGGAGGTTATGCCAAAGGATCCCAGTTTCTGTGCCACACTTCCACAAAAAGAGGGAGTCCCCATCCCAAAAGCCTCAGGAATTTTTTGAGCCACAGGCTAAAGCTCCAGACTGACACATACAGATGGAAGCTGAGGCTCTGTCAGGACTGCAAGCTGCAGGTTCCCAAAGGAAACAGGGATCCACAACTGGCCATCCTTTTTTTTGTTTGCTTTTCCCCCTAAAATTGGCTGCTGTTGGGGCTGTTCCTAAAGCAGTGGCCAGCTCAGACACAGGCAGCAGGACAGTACATGGGAGAAGGTGACTTGGACAGGGCAAACCTGTCCAGGAAAGTCTTGCTGACTGCAGACAACCTTTGCTGTGTCTGTGGGAATGTCCCAAATATCCCCAGGCACCCAAAAACCCATTCCTGCCACTTTGAGAACAGTGGAGACACCACACCTCACAGCTCCATCCCACCCCCTGCACACAGCAAGTGGTTCCCTAGTAGACATTGGATCAAGGGCAGCTGGATCTTACCCCCATGAGGTTTCTCCTGGTTCCTCTGCCTGCTTTTTCAGGAAGCCAGTCAGAACCCTCCAGTTCCCCCAGGTCAGAGAGCAGCTCCTCCACATCCACCTGAGGGCTGGGTGCTTGGGGCTTGGCCGTCATCTGCTGGCGGTGCTTGGGCTGCAACACGGGAGCACCAGGGGTTAGGCCACCAAAATCAGCTCTATTTCATTAATAGCATTAATAATTGTTATATTTTAATAGGGTTTTATTAGGGTTTTCAGAGTCCCTCACGGCCAAGAAGGTTGTGGGGTGAGGGAGGGAAAAAACGATCTAATTATCAGGATTGAAAATTCAATTTAAACTATTGATGACAAATCCTTGAAAGTCTGAGTTGTTGACACATCGCATGACAAAGAACAAGTGTCACACCCCTGTCCAAAGAGTTTTAAATAATTTCTTCTTCACAGCACTAAGATTTGGCTACATGCAAAGCAACAAAGTTGGCTGTGAAACACATGCCTTGCTCTATAATTTAAAGACTGGGAATGCTACAGAAAAACAATCTGGATTTTGAAGGAGGATATAGAGTCAGAACTACAATGAGGAAGCAGGGTTGGGGGTTTGTTTGCCTTTTTTTTTTAACCTAAAAACTAATGTAAAGTATTTGAGTCTTCTGGAAAGGACTGAAAGGGCCACTTCAATCAAGTGCCTGGTAAAAGCAGCTTAGGAGAAAGAAAACCACATTATCAATAGCCAAGATGAACTCTGGCAAGAATTCAGGTGCAACACAAACTGTGCAGCCTCTTACTTTGGGTGGAACATAATTAGGAGACTCTGGAGACTCAGGTGGCCTTTGCTGGATGTGCTGGAGCTTCTGGCCTCTGGCAACTTGGAGGAGCAGCAGTTGCTGTCAAAAGTGACAAGAATTAGCTCTGCAAAATCATCAAACTCAGTTGCCATGAGGCTCTTGTGTCGCTGAATGACACGAGAGAGCACAAGCACACCACCACTTAAGGTGAAGGGAAAAAAGGGAAGTTTTATTCTATGACTCCAATATTTATAGCTTTACAAAAGTGACAGTGGATTGGAAGGTGACATTGACACCTCTGCAATGTCACTGGTCAAACCAACAGTCCATCAACTCTCTCCTCCTCCATAAAGGAATGTAAAACAATGAGTTATTTACAGAAAGTGTGTGAGAAAATTCACTCCAGGAATGTCAACATCAGAAGGCTTAGAAAATCTTAAAAAAACAGGGTGACATCTCACCCTTTTCCGTTTAAAAAGAAAAAGGAAAAGAAAATGAACAATTGTGAAAAGGAAAATATGAACAACGTTCAATGTCCACTTGCAGAGGAGTCATTGGAGTGATCACTCTCAACATCTGCATCCGAATCATCACTCAATGATTCCCCTGCTTGATGCCTTTCAGGTTGGTCACGGTTTCCATCTTGCCCATCAGCTGGATTCTGTCTCTGCGGTCGCAGGTCAGGGCGAACACATTTTGAAGGTACCCAGCGTACCCCAGTATCTGTGGATACACAAGCATACCCGCGCCCCGAAGCGATAAGGTCATAGGGACCTTCCCACTGTTTGGTGACTAAATTCCGCACCCAAACTTTCGCTCGAGGCTGATGTGCCTCGTCCGCAGCCTGTAATGAGAGATGGTGATTCAAAATAACCCTCAAAGGGTTATTTGAGTTCTGCGGCACAGTGAGATGATTGATTGTGCACAAAGCTTTTGCCAACCGACTGTGCGGGGTTTCACCCTGCATTCCCCGTTTTTGTTTTTGAAGAACCTGCTTCAGAGTACCATGAGCACGTTCTACAATAGCTTGACCAGTCGGAGAATGAGGGATACCAAACTTGTGTGAGACACCCCACAACTGCAGGAACTGCCGCACCTTTTGCAATGCACAAGCAGGACCATTGTCGGTTTTCACAGCAGAAGGTATGCCCAGAACAGCAAAGGCCTGCCTCCAGTGGGCAAGGACATCACGGGCCTTCTCCCCACTGTGAGCCGAAGCCCACATCGCAGAGGAGAACATGTCCACAGTGACATGCACATACTTGAGCCGGCCAAACTCAGCAATCTGGGTGACATCAGTCTGCCAAAGCTCCAAGGCCCTAAGGCCTCTGGGGTGTACCCCTGCCGGCAGAGGCGGAGCAAGCGCATGGCAGTCATCACATGACTCAACAATGTCACGAGCCTCAGTTGGCGTCAGCTGAAACTGCTTCTGCGGGGTATGTGCGTTCTGGTGGAAAAACCCATGCGATGCCTTGGCCTGTGCGAGTGTATCAGGCTGAGGCGCTACCTACACTGGGTTAGCCAACTTGTCAGCCCTTGCGTTACCTTCTACGATAAAACCTGGCAAATCGGTGTGACTCCTCACATGCAGAACATAAAATGGATGAACTCGGGCCTGAATGGCACACCACAAGGTCTTCAGTAAATGAAACAAGGCAGGATTACTGACCTCCTTCAAAACCGAATGACCCAACCGCTGTGCGATGTCAGCCACATAGGCGGAATCCGTGACCAAGTTGAAAGGTTCCTGGGAAAATTTCTCAAATGCCATGACAGCAGCCCTCAGTTCAACCAATTGGGCTGACCCATCCTCATGGCCTTCCAAAACCTGCCACTCAGATCCATCCCTCCAGGTGACAATGGCCTTTCCCGTTCTCCCTGAACTGTCAGTGAAGACGGTGGGTCCTTGCACGGGTTCCTGACTATTCTTGGGCCACAAAGAAATTTGTGTGGATTTCGCCATATGCAACAGCCTATGGCTGGGCAGATGATAAGTGATCTGCCCTGAAAAATTTTCCAGAGCACTCTGCAGGGACACACTGTTTGCAAAGCTCCAGTCAAAATCCTCCCGTTGCACCGGGAGTATGATCTCTGCAGGATCCGCACCCATCAATTGCAAACACCGTTGTCGGCATTTGATTATCAAGCGAGCAATTAGCTCAAACAATGCAGTTGCCGTCTTCTGCGGCTGATGGGGCAGAAAAACCCATTCCAGAACGTGCAAGGAATCAGACCATTTGTCACTCCATTGACCAATGATACCTGTGGGATGCAGATCTGGAGTGGTGATGAACACAGTGACATACACGGAGGGATCAATGTGATAAACCTGACAAGCCGAAACAGCTTGCTGAACCACCTCCAACGCCTTACATGCCTCAGGGGTCAGTGTGCGAGGCGACTTTAGATCAGAGTCTCCTTTCAACAAATCATACAGAGGAGACAGCTGTGCATTGGTTAATCCCAAATACGGACGTAACCAAGTGATGACACCTATCAATTTCTGAGCATCATTCAGTGTCTTCACAGAATGCACAAATTGCACCTCCTGGTGACAGATTGTCCGTTCCAGAATCTTGACCCCCAAGTACTTCCAAGGTGGTTTCTGTTGGACCTTTTCTGGAGCCACCTGCAGTCCATGAGCACGCAAAGCATTGAGCAGCCGAGGCTGAATCCTCAGCAGCTCATCCTGGGTGGATGCGGCCACCAAAATGTCGTCCATATAATGATAGAGACGCGCATCAGGAAACTGCTTGTGAACTCAAGACAAGGCACGGGCCACATACCATTGGCATATGGCAGGAGAATTACGCATGCCCTGAGGCAATGTCCTCCATTGATATCTCTGTGCGGGCTCAGCCTCGTTAATCGCTGGCACCGAGAAGGCAAACTTCGGTCTATCATCGGGATGCAAAGGAATCGAAAAGAAACAACCCTTCAGATCCACAATGAGGACCGGCCAGCCTGCAGGAAGCATGGTAGGCGATGGCATGCCGGCCTGCAATGGTCCCATGCTTTCCATCACGGCATTGACCTTCCGGAGGTCTTGCAACAACCTCCATTTCCCAGATTTCTTTCTGATACAGAAGACAGGAGTGTTCCAAGGACTGTTAGAAGGCTCCAGATGACCCTGGTCCAACTGCTCTTGCACCAAATTCCGAAGGGCGACTAATTTATCATCAGTGAGGGGCCACTGCTTCTCCCAAACGGGTTTGTCCACCAGCCACCGTATAGGAGGCGTAGGACACTCTGCGCCCTTCACTGCAGTGGCCCCCATTAAAAATCCGTCCCAATACGCACCCCCGAGGCAGACAGAACATCCCTCCCCCAGAGGTTGGCAGGAGTAGAAGTAACATGAGGCCTAACCCAGGCCATCTGTCCCTCCGGGTTCGTGACCAGCACAGGCTGCTGGGCCACGTAACATTGCGCCGTCCCTCCCAGGCCGGCAACAGATGTCCCCACCGGATCCAGGGGCCACTCCGAGGGCCAGGCGGCAAGGGAGAGAACAGTGACGTCAGCACCGCTGTTGAGAAGCCCGCGGAGGTGGATTTCCGACGGTGTCGCACCAGGAACGGACAGGGTACACAGCATCTCGGGACGGTCCTTGGTCAGGACAGCAGTCCAGTGAACCTGAGGCAGCCCGGTGGATCCAAAACCACCAGCTCCACGTGACCGGTCAGCTGTCCTGCGAACAGAAGACTTAAAAGGCACAAGTTGAGCAAGCCGTGTCCCTTTTGGGATTGTGACAGGGGGAGTGGGTGTGGAGACCATGGCACAAATCTGTCCTGTAAAATCTGCATCAATGAGCCCCAGGTGCACAATGAGGCCCTGAAGGGTGGCACTGGACCTCCCCATAAGGAGAGCACTCATGCCCCCACCCAAGGGACCAAAGGCATCTAGGGGAACCTTGCGTATCAGACGAATCTAAGACAACTGTTGCTGCGGTGCAGACGTCCACACCTGCTGATCCGCGGGTGCTGGCTGCAAGCCGGCAAAGGAGACCTCCATCGGCACCTGGGTCTGGAGGGAAGCTTGTGTCTGAGCGCGCCCCTCCTGCTGCGCGCTCCACTTCACGTTTCCCGAGTCCAGTAAAGCCTGGCCATTAACATGAACAGTCACCTTACAAACGTTAGACATGTGATTTGGCCTACCACACCGACCGCACAAGAACATGGGGAATTTGACCTTCTGCACCTTCTTCCCCTGCTTCCTGCTAGACTGCGCATCCCCCTGCTGTGGCCGCCCGCCCTGCGGTGCTGCCCAGACCGGCTGCACAGCGGCAGCCACAGCAGCCAACTTCCGACGTGAGGGAATGATGTTTGCACAGGCTTCTGCCATCTCCCAGATACTAGGATCACCAGGCATAGCTGCTATAACCTTATTACAAGCTGCATTACAATTGCACTTAACAAGATTTGCAATCGTAACTTCCCTCGCCACAGGATCAGGCACCTGCCTCTCCACGGACGCAATCAACCTTCCCAGAAATACCATAAAAGGCTCATCATCCCCCTGGACAATGGTTGAAAACGGCTGCTTCGGAGCCGCCATTTCCAGGGTCTGCACAATCGCCCCTATGCCCAGCGATTTGCATTGCTGAAGCACAAGGGGATCGTATCCAACCTGTCCCTGAACATCCTCATAACGGTCCGTCCCCATCAGCATTTCAGCAACAACCCTACGCCTGGGGTCCTCCGGCGCCAGCGCAGCATTCCGCCTCACCGCTTGGGCCGCCATACGAGCCCACTTGGTCTCAAAAACACCAAACTGCACAGGGTCAAAAAGAGAATGTGCCACACAACGGACATCGTGAGGTGTCAGCGGGTCCCTATCAAGTCTCCGAAGAATGTGCATAACCTCAGCAGACCCCAAACCATGCTGAGCAACCGCTTCACGGAGTTCCTTCTCCAGCTTATATGCAAGGGGCTCATAGGTGTTATGAGTGACGCCCCTGAGCACAGGGAAAGCCTGGGGACGCCCTGGCACAGCCACCGCACCTGCTGTGTCCCGGGCCTTGGGCCCCCCAGAGACAAGAGGGAGTGACTGACCAGGAGCCGGGGCAACACCACTCGTCCCTGCGCCCCCTGCAGCACCGGCAGAGCCAAAGGAATTCGCCCCCCGACCCTGCAGATGCCGGGAGGAGACAAGGTCATTCATCTCGTCGGTCTTGGTTTTTGCCTCTGGCCAGAAACGTTCAGGGTACCTCGGACGCACGGTCACCTGGCACGCAGGAAGCGTCCAAAGACCTGACGAGAAAGCGCCATGGCCCCGGGCACCCACCGGCCTCCCGCCGGCCGCGTCAGCAGTTGCACTAAAGGTAAACACCCCAGTCCCCTGCTGCGCTGCAGCCCCGCCATGGGTCACCTCGGCGGCCGCAGCTGCCGGCACAGCCCGCAGATCTGGCACAGTGCCGGACGAGGCCGGCGCGGTCACGGACGAAGCCGGTGCGAGGCCCCCATCCCCCGATGCGGGGGCGGAGTGGGATGCCGAGGGAGGCACGGCCTGCGGAGCCGCGTCACTGCGGGGCGGCACAAGGGAGCCGGGTACGCCCCCTATGAGAACCCGCCCCAAGCCGCAAGGTCCCGCAGCGGGCACCGCCCCCACCGAGCGGAGAGGGACGGGCCTCCCGCCCACCGGAGCAGGGCCGGGCGGAGCACCGACCCTGCCCCCGGCTGGCTCCACCGGCTGCGCATGCCCAGCAGGCTGCACAGACCCGGAGGAAGGCGAATTCGCTCCCCCCGCTGAGGAACCCGACTCGGGGGCGGGAGAGCCCACCCCCACCGCGTTCGGGGGGAACGTGGTGGACACGCCGCAGTTCGGACAACAAGTCGTCACCGCAGCAGCCTCAAGTCGGGGCGGAGGCTGACTCTTAAAGGCCGGGAAGGCACACAGAGAGGGCAACCCGTTCCCCGCCCCGCCACCCGCACAGGGCGAGGCGGGGCGAAGACGGCCCACCGAATCCAGAGAGCCCCCCGGACCCGGGACCCGCTGGCTGTGAGCCCAGTCCACCCCGGGCGGATAATGGCCACTCCCCAGCACACCGTCGTGGGGCGGGGAGGGGGGCTCCACATCACACAGGAGCTCAATCTCCTCATCCACATCCGAGATAGAAGGGCTTCCCTGGGAACTCCGAGGGGTACAAGAACCAGACCCCCGCCAAAGCTCCTCACATTTCTTCCACTGCACCAGCAGCGGTCCCACGTCCACACTGCAATCATCAAAGAGGGCCTCCATGAGGTGGACCCCCAGGAGAGACCACTCCTGCTTATCGAACGCCTTCGCAGGGTCCGAAAAAAAACCTCGCTCTCGGGCCCACAGAACCAATCTCTCCAAATCATCCCAGGAAACAGATACCTGCTTACACTCCAGGACCCCCCTCCAGAGATCCAAAATGAGGGAATCATCCTGGAAAACCACAGAGGTTTCCATTGCCCCAAGAAGAGCAGGCAAAGCACCAAAAAGAGGGGGAGAAAATCTCACCAATCTCGCAATCTGCTGTCCGTGTCTCAGCCTTGGCTGCAGTACACTTCGGCGGTCACCAGATGTCGCTGAATGACACGAGAGAGCACAAGCACACCACCGCTTAAGGTGAAGGGAAAAAAGGGAAGTTTTATTCTCTGACTCCAATATTTATAGCTTTACAAAAGTGACAGTGGATTGGAAGGTGACATTGACACCTCTGCAATGTCACTGGTCAAACCAACAGTCCATCAACTCTCTCCTCCTCCATAAAGGAATGTAAAACAATGAGTTATTTACAGAAAGTGTGTGAGAAAATTCACTCCAGGAATGTCAACATCAGAAGGCTTAGAAAATCTTAAAAAACAGGGTGACAGCTCTTGTGTCTGTACAAGGCTTCTACCTGTTTCAGAGTGCCATTTCCGCGGAGGAGTTCCTGGTGCTTCTCACAGATCTCCCTCATTTTTTCCAGCTCTTCCTCCTGTTTGCAGGACAAGAGGAAATTTGTTTCATTAGAGATAAATAAGAGAAAACCCCCCAGGGTTATTCCAGCCTGCACAGCAACCACTCCATGCAGGCTTCTACAAAGGGAATACATAATTCTTTCTCCTAATTCCAGGAATCCCAAAGGACCCCAGCCTCCCCCAGCCTCTGCACCTGGAACCGCAGTCGCTCCTGCAGTTGTTTCTCTTGTTCGTTCAGGGACTCTTCCAATCTCTTCTCCGCTGCTTCTTTCTGCTGGCATTGTCTGAGCAGGTACAGAACCTAAAAGCAAGTTGGAATAAACAGGGGTGAATTCCTGAAAGGAGCACTTGGCAGGGAAATTTCCTGCCACTTCCAGCACAATTCCACCCTGATCTATTTGAAAAGTGATCTTCTGCTCAGGTGTAACCTCCTCATTTAGAGCAGGAGGAAAGTTACTGAATAAACCAATATGCACAGGATAAATACAGAGATTTCTTTGGCTTTGAATGAACCATCTACAAAAATCTAACAAAATTTGAGCTGATATTCAGCACCAGCTTCATTTCAGCACATCCCCCTTTGCCTTTCTCTCTGAGCAGACCTGGAGACCAGACTCAAAGATTTCCATGAGCTGTGATTCACCTTATGCTGGTGTGGCTGTTCCTGCACCAAAATCTGATTTTAGAACTCTGTCTCCATCTCTGCTTTGTGGTTTCTCTCTTCCATCAGCATTCTCTGCACATGAGAGAAGCTGGCCAGGCTCTGCTGCAGGCCATTCTGCAGTTTGCTCAGCCGCACTTTGGAGGAGACCAGCTGGAAAACAAGAGCAAGGCATGGCTTGGGACAGGGATTCCCTGCTGGGACAGGTGCTGCAGTGTGGAGGAGAAGCATCCCCGTAACTTCCAGCCACCCCAGGAACTGGACCAGCCCTCAGCACCAAGGAAACCAGGAGAGATTCAAAGGCAGACACTTTGGAAGTGTAAACCCGGGAGCTGAGGGTCTTGTTCACAGTTCTGAATTCACCTCCCTTCCTGCACCACTTGGAGTATTTTCCTTTCTCCCTTCTCCTTTGATTTCCAAGCACCAGGGAGCAACAGATAATTCTGTCCTTCAGTTACTCTTTCTCTGATCCCACAATACTCCAATTTTTCTTTTTCCCATCTCAACATCAATTCCACTGCTTCTCTGCTTGCTCAGGAAGTATTTTAGATACTTTTTCTTCTCTTCCACTTTTCTTCTTTCCACTTTTCACTTGCCTTTCCCTTTCCTATACAAGCATTTAGCTGCCATCTCCAGACCCTCATCTATTCCACTCCCCTCTTCCCTGCTTTTCAGATTTCACTCCCCAGTATAGATGACTTTAATAAACCTTATCCACTACGAGAAGGCTCTACTCAAATTCCTTTGGTCACTTCCTGTTATTTGTGGCTAAGCAGACTTACAGCCTTTGTTTTCAGGGAAAAAAAAAAGGAAAATGCAGGGTTTACCTCTCTCAGGAGATACTTCAGAGCACATTTGGCCTCCAGGGTGGTGGCAATGCTGTCCCAGCACTGCTTGGCCCAATCTCCATTGTCTGCATCCAGGAGGTTCTGCTGCAGATCTGCTATCTGGGCACTCCTGGGGAAGAATCCATGGATTTGGGTTGACAACAGAGGAGAAAAACATGGCTGGTTTCTGGGCTAGAGTTACTGTTCCGAGAATATTAGGTAAAATAGCATAAACTGAGATTTTTGCTGCTCAGTAGAGCACCTGGAGCCTGCATTGCTTCCCTGCTCAGTTCTGTCTCCACTCCACATTCCCAAATAAAAGTGGAGGTTTTTCCCTCAGAGGTGCTCACTAACAGCTCAAAACACCCAATCTAAATGCCTGAGTATTTTCCCCACATTTTGGAAAAATTCCAGCCAGGAAAACCCACTGAAAAGGGTTTGGGGGTTTCACCCCCTGAAAAGCCATTTTCAACTTGTTTGGTCAGTTTGCCAATAGATACTTGGCCAATACCAAAAACCATCCTCATCCTCCATCTTTTACAGTTTGCTATAAATCCCTCTGATGTATGGGTTGTTGCGACCAAATTTCTTCCTGAAGCATCCTTTGAACCCCAAGAATAGGAAATTCTTGGTTCTGTAAAAATAGATTTTTGTATCAATTTTGGCATTATTGGGCTTGAACAAAACAAAGACAAAACTTCAGATTTGTCTTTGTATATATACCCTGTATATAAAGATGCAGATTCTTGGTGTAATTATACCTCAGCTCTGTTTTCAGTTACAATTTTCCATGGGGAATGTTTTTTATCTGTGGAGACGGAGCTTGGCCACCCATTCCACCAAACACCAAAGGTGCTCCATGTAGCATTGGAAGGCTTTCCATGCTGACAGCCAGTGTAAATATGATTAAAGACCACAGACGCAGAGGAAAAAGATTTGTCCATCAGTATGACTCAGATTGTAAAGATGATTTTGAATCTTGGAGCTTTGGAAAAAGATTTTCAGCATCTGTATTTTCACTCCAATCTGCTTTTGCAGTGGCTCTAAAAGAATTAGATGGGTTAGGGTGCTGGTAAAGTAAGCATACCAAAGCTATTTCTCTTGTACTGAGTGAAAAGGCTTTCCCTCATCATTGCAGTGTCAGTCTGTGTGGATGAGCACTGCGGCAGTACCTTACCTGAGCTCCATCTCTGTTTGCAGGCTCTCAGTCTGCTTGGAGACAGAGAGACCCATGTCCAGAGCGTGCAGGTCAGCCTGCAGGTCAGCCAGGCAGTACATGCGCCTCTGGAAGCACAGCACACAGGGATGCAGGGCAGCAACAGGGGAGGAAATCACACTTTTACAGATATTCCAGCCAGGAAAGCCTCCAGGCATCTCCCCACAGCTTCTGTTCCATTGTTCTTCCCCAAAAGCCTGTGCTAAGTGGAGTTAGCTACTCACATCCCTCAGAATCCTTGAGGTTGGAAAAGCTTTCCCAGAGCGTTGAGTCCAACCATTCACCCAACACTGATGGGTCACCCATGTCCCCAAGTGCCACATCCAGATGGTTTTTGGACATTTGCAGGGATGGTGATTCCACCACTTCCCTGGGGAGCCTGTCCCAAAGCCTGACTGCCTTTTCAGGGAAAAAAATTCCCAAATCCCATTAAGTAATAAGTTCCTTCAGCACCTCCTGTCCCTGACATTGAGAGGATAAAAATATTAACCCTTTCTGCCAGAAAGGATGGGATCTATCCCCACCTTCTGAGGGAACATGTTGGTCAAGTAGGAGAGAGAAGACTGAATCCAGTATTGCTGAACAGCCAGAGGAGTGGGATGGGAAAAGGGGAATTTCCACCTTACCCGCAGGTTTGGACGGGGGTTTTCTCCAGCATCTTTCTTCTCTTCCAGCTGGTTTGCCAGGATTTTCCTGTCCTCCAGCAGGTCTGCCAGGTGTCTTCGAGCTTCCTCAGTGCTGACAAGAACCTCAACTACACTTGCAAGCCAGCTCTGGAAAAATAACCCCCAAAACCCAGTGGTTGAGCTCAACTTCAGGACTGAATCCTTCTGAATAATCCCACTGGAATTCCCTGGTCCTCCTGCTGTGCTCCAGCCACCAAGGCCAGCAGCACCCACCCCAAATCCCAGTTTGCCCAGTGTAGGGATGCAAAACCACTGTTACCCACTTCGACTTGTACAGCAATTCCTTCCGTGCCCTGATTTTGGCTCTGTTTCCATTTATCTGCCACATCCTTCTGCCTCTGCAGGGCATTCTTCAAACGTTCGTTGGCAGCTGCTGCCTGGAAAAGATTCCACAAGGAGCTGAACAGGGACTGCAAATCATCTGCTACAGCTGGAAACACCAGGGATTCCCAGCCCAGGGCAACCACTGGGACAGCGACAGCACAAGGTTAATAAATCTCAAGTTATTCTGGTTTAACTCAAGGATTCCTGCCTTTATTTCCTTTGCTGCCATTCCTCCTTTAAAAGGAAAGCTCCTTCTATGCCTGAAGGTAGAAGAAAACTCCCAAAATGAGAGGTTGAAGATTAATTTCTTTTACAAAGCCATCCTGAAAGGATTCTGAACTGCAACCTTGTAGATCCACCACCCAAACTCATCCTCCACTTCCTACCTTGGGCATCTGCATTGCCACAGGAGCCTGGCCCCCAAAGCCACCTGGCCCCTTAAGGAGCAAATTTAACTGGGATCCCTCAAAAGCAGAAATGGGGATTTGTCTACGGAGAGAATTTATTTTCTCCCAGCCTCTAAACTTCCTTTCACAGGTTTCTGTGTATCCTGTTCCTTCCTCCAGCCCCACTTGGCTGACTTTAGGGATGGGTTGGGATTTCCAGGAGATGTTGGCTCCTCACCTCCTCTGTTTTGCTCCAGGGGTCATTCGTCTGCTTCTGGAAACCCCTGCCCAGCTTGAGGAGCTCACATCGTCTCTTACGGTTCTGCAAGGAGAAACAGCGGCAAGAGTCACATTTTTCATGACAAAGGAAAGGTCGTAGCCCCAAAGTTCCAGCCTGAGCACCCCAAGGCAGTGAGGGGCAGAAATTGCTGTGGCACTCCAGGTGTTTGCTGGCCATTGCACTCAGCAGCTGAATTTTACTGAGCTGCAGAGCCAACATTCCTTTGGAAGTTTAAAAACCTCCCATGCTGAGGCCAAACCCCATAACTGTAAATCCTTAAAATATTGACTAATTTTGCTTTCTGCTTTAGAGCAGAGTCACAGCTGTGGCAAGAGCTTGAAGATCTCCAGACACAAACAAGTCCAAGTGGCTAAAATGGCAGCCACATGAGTAAAGCTTCTTTTCAAAGCATTCCCAGCTCTTCTAAGACACTTCCCAGTTAAAGATACCTTTCAGCAGCTGTTTGGAGGGAGGAATCATGTGAGGGGCTTGTTTGCTCACCTTTTCCTTGTCCTTCTGCTGCTTCCACTACCTGAATTTCTCAGTGTATTCTTTCATCTCACGCATCAGCTGCACCCTTTGCTGCTTCATTTCCTGAAAGACACCAGTGGCTGGAAGAATTATCCAGGATTTACATCCTAAAGAGCTTCAACCTCCATTTCCCCCTGTGCCTGCCAGGTGTAGGGAGTGGAAGATGGGGAATCTTGCTGTGCTCCCACACTCAGGACACTCTCAAAGTGCTAAAATACAGGGATTTTTTTTTTGCATAAGAGGAAGACCAACACAGGCACAATTTAGGGAAATCAAAGAGGAATTTAATTATTTGACTGAGGCAATAAATTAGAAATGCCAGAAGATACTTTGGACTAATTTTCCTACCAAATCTCACCAGTCACATGCCTATTGTGGTCATGTAACCATAAGAATCTTGCCAAAAACCGCTATTTTCAGTCTGAATAAACAGAAATTGGAGTCCTGAATGGGACACCTGTCAGGGATTTCTGGGATTCCTGGGATTCCTGCCTGGGAGCTCCTTTGCCCACACTGGCTCAAGTCAGAGGTGCCTGTTGGTTACCCTAATCTCCTGGTTCAGTTTGGACAATGTGTGCTCTGTGGATTCCTTCAGCTTCAAGAGCCTGGATTGCTCATTCAGCTTCTTCTTGAGCTCAGTAATTTGTGCTTCCAGCTCCTGGAGCCTTTTCTGGCATTGCTTGCTCAGCCTGGAGAGGAACAGCAACAAATCCAAATGTCACCTCTGCCACCTCTGCTGCTGCTGAAAGCCCACAGGAGGCTTCTCTGTAGCTCCTGGCCCATTAAAGGAACGCTTTTACATCAAAAAAGAGTTTTTACAGATCATGGAAATGAAAGACATTGAATTTTCAGACACACTGACAACACCCAAGGCTGCAGGCAGAGCCCTCTTACTTGGCCTGGCTGATGTCCTTCTTTGTTATTTGCAGAGCAAGAACCAGCTCCTCCTTTTCCTCCTGCAAGTTGCTGACCTCCAATTCTAGATCCCTAATATTGGTCTAGAAAGGACGAGAAGAATAAATCTCCAAATAAAAACCTTGGAAAGACACCATGAGACAAAGCTTTAAGACTGAGAAACCTTGAAAAAAGTCCATTGCTAAACCAAGTCCCCAAGTACCACATCTGGTAAAACAGATGGCAGAAGCAGCAAACAAAAGTTTGGTGGGTTTTCTAATCAGCTTAAAACACTAAAGCAA
Source organism: Zonotrichia albicollis (assembly GCF_047830755.1). NCBI lineage: Eukaryota > Metazoa > Chordata > Aves > Passeriformes > Passerellidae > Zonotrichia > Zonotrichia albicollis. Next base: position 87,579,463 of record NC_133860.1, read on the forward strand.
CTATCAAAGTTCAGCAATGGTTTTGGAGAAACTTCCTGAGCACACAATAACAGGTGGTGTTTGGTTTTGATTTTGATTTTTTTAAAATAAACTTCAGCCTTGCTATGCATGAAGATATTTACTTTGAAAATTCCATTCCTATTGCCTGGCCTTACTATAGTAAATTTTGTACAAACTGACAGATCTGTGGGGCATCTTCACTGAACGTCCACATTCCTGCAGAAAAGTCTGCTCTGCTGGCACCCCTCCTTTCCCACACACTACAATGGAAAACAGAACGGTGTTCTTGCACCAAGGTCATGCTTGAAGCACAGCAGAGGTTCAAAACATGCACAAACAAACTCCCCTCCCTTCAGCCTGGCTCTGACAAAAGCTAGACCAGCACGTTTACCTGAACACACCCAAGCAAGGCAGACAGAGGACAGCTACAGCCTGGAAGCCACACTGTATTTTAGCACAACACAATCTACAAATTAAATTCAGTTTATCCAGCAGAACTATCTGCTGGGACACAGCTCAGGCATTACAGCTGCACTGCATCTTTCTGTCCTTGTCAGCAACAAAAATCCTTCAGAAAAGCAGTGGGAATTTAAGGGGAGGAGATAGCAGGAGATATCCTCAGCTGTGACTTCAAAGGAGTTTTAGATACAAAGCAAAGTACCCACAACCCGTGGCATTTCAGAACTGGCAGTGAAGGATGGTTTCCACAAACACAGATAATGAATGTATCACCTATAAGGAGATTCTCCCACTGGAAGCATGCCAACAGAAGATACTTGCCACTGCTAGGAAGAAACTGAAACCTGTCTGTTGAAGTTCAGGGTATATTTTGGTTTAATTATAAACTGAGCACAGATTTATGCAGGGGAGATTTAATTAAGTTGGGTAAAATTAAAAGAAAAACTGGGGGTGGAGTGCCAGACTTCTGCTTCACTTAGCTCAGCTGCAAGCTCTGTGTCAGACAGCGTTGGGTAGGTAAACAAGTGCATGGCCAGGCTGCATTCCAGTTCTGAGTGCTCTATTTAGACTAATGAGGTTACTAATTAGAACACAGAATGATTCTACATCCACTGGCAGCACTGCATGAAATTACTTTAGCAGACCTCAGACTTCATCTGCTGTTTCATTCCTTCTCTTGTGCTACCACAGCTTGTTCAAGCACACAGAATCTGGGTGAGGGAATAAATCTGCCCAAAATTTAAGTGCCATAGGCAGTTAACTGGTTATGCTATGTCTAGTCTAATATCTTCAACCAAGAAATACAAAAATCTTTTAAGGACTGCCAAATTGCAAAATCCTATGGATGTGTCCCTAAATCTACTGCAGGCCCTGTCCATCACAGGCAAATGCTTAATGGCTCTTAATACTCCTAAAATACTTCAGATGAGTTAAAGTATTTCTCAACAGCCCATTACTCTCACCTAGCAGTTCCATCTTCTCCAGCAGGACCCCTTTCCATGGCAGAATGGTGCTGGGACTTCAGCTGCTCCATCCCACTAAGTTACAATGCCTTAAAACTCAGGGGCTGGACAAAACCAGAATTGTAAACTGCCTTCAAGAGTCTGATTTTAATCTCTGAAGACTCCTCTTTTCCACTTTTGGCAAGGACTGAAAATCCAAAATCACTGCCCAAACCAAGTAAACACCCTAGAACAAACAAGAAAGGACTACTGAACCTACATATTCCTTTTATAATCAAACTGACAACACAACTGCAAAAGCAGACTAACAACAATGTTTGAAGTTCAAGTCTTTAATTCTTCTGCATAAAGGCAAATTGCCAAAAATGTAACACAATCCCTTATTTACAATCATCATAAATCACAAGGAAACATGCACACTGGAACAACAAGGTTCTAAACATTACCTCTTAGAAAAGTGCTGTACAGATGTGTCCCTTGTATACACACATGCTCTGTGGTGTGTGACTGATACACCCTTGTGTTGGGAAAAATGCCTGAGCATGCCTGGAAATTACATTTTGGGAGTGAGAGTAGTTTCTGAGGAAGCAGCTTACTTCCAAATCAGCAGCACAATGGGCTCTTGGCCCTGGGTACTGCCAGCCCCACAGCAAGGGAAAGCAAACCCAAACTCCTGCAGAGAAACAGCCCCCAGCTCTAGCAGCCATTGGTGTCCCAGTACATGCTACACAAGGACTGTGGAACTCTTGTAACTGGCACGTGGCTTTAGTCCAAACCACTGTAGCCGCAGCTCTCACTTCAAACTTCTGCACACAGTGTGAGCAGAATAGAAAAAGGAGAGTCTATCCCAACACCATCACAACCCTCAGCCTGGACAAGAGCAGCTCCACACCTGCAAATACTGCCATTTATCCCCAGTAGTTGTGCGAACAACAGGCACTGAATGCATCCTCTCCTACTTTTTAACTGTAGACTGGCTCTTTGGGTCAAGCTGCAACACACATAAAAGCAAAATCCAGGTATTTCAGCTGTGCTGCTGTTCTAACAGTCACTCAGCCCCTGCAAGAAATGGATCTGATTTTGATAAACCATCTACCTTTTCTTTCTCTTCTCTCACCTGATTTAGGCAAATGCCACCTTAATACATCTCAGAGAACAATAAATAGGCCAAAAGTTTTGAACAGCTTGTCTTTAGTGACTGGAGAAGGCTGAAATGATCTACATTCTTTTGAAGCAGTTCTTCAGGCTGGATGCCCAGGGCTGGTCGAGGGGAGCAGAGGAGGTTCCTTGGTTGGAGGGGTTGGATTTCAGTCTGACTTGACACTGGACCAATTCTCTGGTGAAGCATCAGCACACACTGAGGAACAAGACCTCCAGAGGGAATGGCAGGATCCATCACCTGAAGCAGCCTTTGAAATCTAATGCACATTATATTATGTGTCACCTGCCAGTGCAGGCACAGCAGGAATGTCCTCACAAAAGCTTTAAGGAACATCCATTGTCATTGTAGAACAGGTTTCATGAAATTTGGAGTTTTACACTTGAGGCACAGCTTGCAGAAAACAATCTATCCTTGTAAAGGTCTGGAGAAACCTAAACAAAAAAGCAGGTAACAGCATTTTATAAACATGCTATATCCAGGCATTGAAAACAAAATATTCTCTTCTTTTCCTCGTTTAAGCTGTAGTGTTACAGTGGCAGTAAATGGAAGAGAGCATATGGTTGAGCTTATAGCACAGTATAAAGGAGAAACCCATACTGTCCATACTAAATAAAGTGTTAGAACTAGTATGAACATTTTGAGAACATGAATTACTGAAAAAATACAGTACTAGATTCTCTACATTCCTGAAGTATGTGACAGAGAGAAAAGGAAGCAGCTGAGCCTATTCTTCCCAACCCCCTGCATCATTTTTGTCTAAATGTCATTATTAATTTATAAAACAAACTTTTATCTCAATTCTAATAAACAAATTTCTGCCATAGCTTAAGTGTCCTATGGACTAAGGTTTCTTCCCTAGAAATCAACCAGATATATTCACATATATATTCACATTTATTCCTGTTTAAGACAGAAATTTTCTTTTAGCAAAGGGAAGGTAGTGTGGAATTCTACCATGTAAACACCACTATCTGATTTTCAAGCAAGATTAAACTTCCACAGATAAAGTTCCTGACACTTGAGAGTTAGAGCTCATCACAACTTAACCCCAAGGGTAAAGGCAATGCTGCTCTAAATACTGATCTTTCCATCCCAGAACACTCATGTGTTGCTGTACAGAGAAGGCATTCACTTTATACATTCTACACTAACAGAGCCTTTTTTTCAATTAGAACAAGTGATTACCAACCCACTGTATATATAAACTCCTTAATACAGCCTAATTTACAACAAAGACCACTGCAAAAATGCTAAGTATCAACTATGTGGAAACCAGACAGGCTCTTAACAGTGACCCAGAGATGCTTCTTTTACCTGAATAATTTCACCTTATGTTGATTGCACTTATGCTGACGGCAAATGTCTTCCTCTTTCAGTGCAGATCTTACACGACAGCAGCAGTTTGCCAAGACTTGATCTGCTGATCTCAGACTACATCCCTATTCTTCAAGTCTTTCTGTCACAGGAGAAATTCCTTCTTCAATACTTCTATATACAAAGAGAGACTAAATATTTTCAAATATTGAATTAGCACTTTAAAAAAGTGAAAGCATGTTAAACCTTATTAATGTTCAAAGAGTTTAAATTAAAAATCAATAGTCAAAAGAAAAATGTCAGCAGCATAATTGTTTAAAAGCTCTAACTGCTTTTTCCTCACATTGCTATAATCCAAAATCTGAGGGTAAAACTAATTTTGGCCATATTCTTAATGAGTTTTGTCAGGCAAAATTTTCAAACATCACTGATTAACAGATATTTATATCCTAGTCCATGTTTCAGAGCCTGCATCAAATGTAGATCAAAGACAATCTAATTACACAAAAGACTTATTGCTAATAAAATCTGTTTGACCCAGATTACCACCCACCTTATTAATGCACCACAGGAAGCGACAGTGCAAGAGAAATTTTTCACTAAAATCTACTGCTGCAAATGCCAAGTTGTTACTTCATCACAAAAATATTAAGAGACAGAAAAGGTGCTATTGAAATGCTTAAAAACGTTGATCCTTTTTTATTTGAGAGATAAAAACAGATTTTCTGGCTGACAGGTAACATTTGCAAATTACCAAGTCTGAAACATTAGGTCTTTTAGTTAAGGTGCTGTATTAAGTGCAAGACGATGGGATAAAACACTAATAAAATAAAATAAACTGATCTGCCTGAACTGAACAGTTGCATTCTGCAGAATGAAACGGAAACATTCTGCAACTGAAACAGAACAGATCAAGTAAGCAGTCGGCACAAACTCACCTTGGTATTTACATTTTTTTCCTCAGTATTGTATCTTCAGCATTTGCACTTTCCCATTCTGTGTCAGGGTATTCTGACTGATGTCTATCCAATAAACTGCTACAAAGTTTAAGCCTACAAATAAAAACAAAACAAAGCAAAGACTAAGTGGCATTACTATGGTAACTTCTGAACACTAAAAACAGCTACAATCCCTTTACATTAATACAGACTATAACATGAAAACATAAAGACAGAATTTTACCACACAACATATAAACATTGATCAACATATCCCTAAGACAAATAGTAAAAAATAGCTACACAAAAATTAAAAATCATATGTTTATAATAAATGCTTGGATTGAATTACAGCAAGAAAGCAACTAAGCTACTAAAATAATAGGCAAAAATACCCCTGAAACCCCAGGGGTGATGAGCTGCCTTTGATACCTCTCCAGCCTGAAGTTTGCATCTCTGCAAGTCTTCCTGTCAGGCAGAAAGAAGCTGGGTTTCTTGTGTTTAGGATTGTTCCATACTGAAGAACAACTGGCTGAAATCAAGTCACTGCATAAAAATGAACAATTATCATTGCTGTCACTACAAAACAACTTAATCTCTAGGGAGACAGAGAGGAAACTTCCAGCTCTCAGGCTGAGAAGTGAGAGGCAAACTTCCAGTTCTTTCCACAAGACAGAGTTTGAAAGGGGCTCATCAATTTCCAGCATCACCTGGGATGGCAGATGCAGCAAAAATCAAAAGATGGAGAGTCGGACTGGAAAAAGCCAAGTAAACTCAAAGAACAGAAATAACAACCAAACATACCACGTGCTGGAGGAAAGGTAAAAAAGAAGGAAAAAAAAAAAAGTAGTGACCAGTGAAGGAAAAGATGAAAAAATAAAGGAAAGGACAGCATTACAGCAAAAGCAACAAATAGAAATAACAACATAATCACTGGGGTATTTACCTTGTTATTTCCATACTTTGTTGCACTGTCATTACTTCATCTTTTCCACCAAAAGCTTCCCACTCTGAGCACTTGGAAAAAGCATCCTGATGTCCTGAGGCAGTAAGGCTGGAAAGAAAATGAAAATGTCTGAATCCATGCACTGTGGTAACACAGTTCCTCTTAATTTTTCAGAAGGGGCCTAAGCAGAGAGAAGAAACCATACCTGCAGGAACATTTTCACTAGGGTTATTGTGAAATGTCTACTAAACTAAACTGCCCCAATCCTTAGTGTTGCCTAAATCTACACACAAAACACAACCTGTGCTGTGTCTACTGACACTTTGCAACGGAGCACTGTAAATGTTTGCTATCATACAGCACAATTATTCTGACATGATCTCCCTTCCTCACTACATTGCACACATTTGGACACAATTAAAGCTATTAACAAAGGGAGGGGGAAATACCAGTCATGTTCCAAAAGTCAGTTCATGGTATCAATGACTTCCCACATGGAGAATCATTTCATACCTTTCCAGTGCAGTGTGGTACATCTCCAGGTAATGGTTTTTGCTCTCTGAAACCGCAGAGGAGTCAAAATTGTTTCTTCTTCTGCGTTTCCATACTGGAGAAGAATTGGGAGAACAGGAACTACAAAAACAGATTTTACACACGTAACACTTTTGATCTATGTTTAGATGTTTACCGCTGTTCTGTTAAATAACAGCATATGCTGCTGAGGAAGTTTTCTTTTGAGGTAGGATTCCTCAGTCACACAGAGCAACACCGAACACATCTCTCACAGGTTGGACGCAAAACCATTTTGAGCTTCACACACATCCCCTCAGGACAAGATATTTCAGTAAACAGGGAAGTGCATGTCACAGTCATCCTCCCTGCTGTGCTGCAGAAAGGCACCACTGTATGAAGGATGGGCATTCCTGCTCCTGAAAAAGCTCCTCTACTTTCAGAACATACCAGCAATGGTTAAAGAAATCTCAGTACCCGGCCGTATAAACTGAGAAGCTGAAAAAATTGCACTGCATTTCCTCCTGTTAAATCATGTAATTCAGCAATGCTGGTAAATTTTCCATATTTATTGCTCTGTACCTCTGATGGATTGCATTCAATAGCAAAAGTGTCAAACCCCAAAGCTGAGTATTAACTGCCCTTCCACACTAAACATTTCCTACAAAAACCTGACAGCACTGACCTGTACAGAATTATTTCCCTAAGTGAAGCACAGAAGTTTGCTCTCATACCTCTCAGGTGAGTGGGCAATCTGTCTGCATTCATCTTCACACTCACTTCTTCTCTGCTTTTCCTCAAATACAAAGGAGCCAGGAACATCCTCATCTTTGCAGAACCGTTCCTGGGAACTACCTGAAGGTTCTGTACTGCTAAACACAGCAGGAAAAAAAAAGCTTTAAAAAACCTATCCATCTGGTTCACTGCTCCAAACAGAAAACAGTTAAGCTGCACTAAGAATTAACAGTCTCATATGACACCCAAATGATTGAAAAACTGCAACTTCTACCACAGATCAATTCCAACACAGGTAAAACTATTCACACAGTGCTGTAACACAGCTAAGAGAATTCCATTCACTCTTCTCCTCCCAATTTACTAATTCCTAATCTTGAAAGCATGAGGTGGCATTAAGTAGCAGAACCAGCCTTGATACAGAAATTCAAAGTTGTGAAAAGATAAGAGTATTTCCTTCTTGAACACAGCTGCCACCGTCCCGCAGAGAGAGCAGAGAATTCTCTCTCTCATTTTCTTAAACATCTCAAATCCTCTCTCATATTGTCAGTGTAGGAGACATGTGTTCCCACGGACTTCAGGAAAAGGAAAGATGGAAAGTTATCAAAGTCAGGGAACAGTAATTGCCAAGTTTCTGCTCGTGTCTGTTGCTCTCCAGAAAAGTTACAGTACCCTGTGCCCACTAGTGTGAATACAAAGGGGAAGGGAATGTGCTACTGCAGGCAGAGCAAATGCCTTTCTCTCCATAACACCTGACTGCAGATTAACTCAGACTAAACAACTGCAATATCTAGAAGACTAACCGAATTCTAATGGAAAACAAAGCATTCAAGCAGACTCCCATTGTTGAGTCTGATCTTTTTTCTCCCAGTCAGGAATGCCCTAAAGGGACCACAGAGCCCACCTCACATTCCTTAAGCCCTGACTTGATTCACCCACAGAACATACACGGGCTGCAGATCCCAGGTTTCCTCAGCAGGATCCCAGGCATGCAGTGCTATCTTCCACAGCTTGATCTGCCGGTCCCAGGACCTGCAGCTGTACTTCTTGAACTTGTTGGGAGTTGCAGGGTGAACCCCTGGAAGTCGCTGGCTCCTGCAAGCACACAGTGACATTTGTCATTTCAGAGCAGAAGGAGGGCTTTCCTTCAAAAGAACCCTTAGTCCATCAGCTCACACAAGCACCACTGGTCTAACAAAGAGACGTTCCTATTTTTAATCACTTCACTGAAATGCATGTATTATAAGGCGTTAGCAAAAATAAATCCCAAAAGCAACTACTAACCATAATGTGCTGAGTCAGACTGGAGGCTCATCCAGCCCAGCACTCTGACAGCTGCCAGAAGCAGAGCCCCACTGCCCATGAACAAAGATGAAACAGAAGCATAACTCATACTGATTCAATGTTATCCTAACCTCCAGCTCCTCCTGCTTTACTTTTCCTGAGTCAAGTGCAGCTTCTTTTATTTAGTATTGTACTCAGTCTCTCAAGGATGGAGTTACCTTCCTCCCCAGCAGCCCCGCTAGTGCTGTGTTTTGCATTAATCACTAAAACACTGCTGATAAACACACGGGTTTACCCAGGTGTCACACTGTGATTTCATGCAAAAGAATGAAGCAGAACAGCTGAGACTGCAGAATCATAGAAACGTTTGTGTTGGAAGGAACCTTAAAACTTATCTCATTCCCACCCCCCGTCATGGGCAGGGACACTTTCCACTAGCCCAGGTTGCTCAGCGCCCCATCCAGCGCGGCCCTGAACGCTGCCGGGGGTGGGGCAGCCTCCGGTGCGGGTCTGTCCGGGGGGACACGGACACGGCGCAGCCAGCGGGGTTTGTCCCGGCCGGAGCCGCTCTGCCCGCACCGCCCGCTGTGCCCCGCGCGGGGGTGGGCTCGGACTCGGGGGGACGCAAGGGTCACGCGTGACGCCGGCCCCGCCCCCTCCTGCAGGGCGCTCTTCTGATTGGCGGGCGCGCCTCGAACGCCGCTCCCTCATTGGCGAGCCGGGGCTTCCGTGGGGCTTGAAGTGAGGCGGCGGGGGAGAGGCTGTAGTTGGCGTTGTGTGCTCTCTCAGCTGGGCGTCCTTAGGGCTGGTCCCGGGATCTGCCGGCAGGTACGGGGGGCTTGGGGACCCCGCTGTGAGGTGGTGTGAGGCTGGGGCGAAGTGTTTGGGTTTCCTTTTGTGAGATTGGGCGCTGCAATCTCGGTGAGCCCTCTGTGAGGGAGAGGGAGGGACAGGCTCGTGGAAGTTCGGGCTCTGTAAGCGCTTTAGGGCTGGGAGGGGCTGTGTCGGGACTTCTTTGTGAGGTTGGAGGCTCGGGGACCACTCTGGGAGCTTGGGGTGTTATAGGGGTGAGCTGTGGGGCCCCTTTGGGAGCTTGGGGGAGGGTTCAGGGGCCTTTCTGTGACCCTGCAGTGCCGGGGTTGTTCTGTGAGTTTGGTGGAAGGCTTGGTGACCCCTCTGATCTTGGGATGGTTTGAATTTTTTGGGGGGCTGGCTGAGGGCCCCTCAGTGAGCTTGAGGTGTTTGGGGAGTTTAGCGACTCCTTTGTGAAATTCACGCTTGAGTGCTGTGGACCGGGGCTATCCCCTTTTCTAGGGGTGTCTGGGGCAGCTCTGAGAGCTTCAGATTAAGATATTTGAGGTTTATTTCTGTCAATTTAAGGCTGAAGTCAGAAACTTGGGGGTTAATGGGTGGAACTCAGGTGCTCCCAGCCCGATGCAGCCTGGCCTTGAGCTTTGTTTTGCAAGAGTGGGAAAACTTTCTGCTTTTCATAATACTCCTGTGCCTTGGATGCTGATTACTTCAAACAAAGATATGAGTAAGGCCACCCTTTCACTTTATCACAGCTGCTAGCTGATGAACTTGTGAAATATTATTTGGATCAAAATTTGACTGCAAACTTTTAAAATAAAGTTACTAATTACTTTTAGTCTTTTAATCCTAGAAAGAAATTTGATTTTTAGATTTACTATCTAAAGTGGTATATGTATATGGTTTCATTAACAGTGGTTAATGTAAAAATACTTAATCCAGAAACCAACCTGAACTGAAGCATTAATATGATGAATAAAGAAGGAATGAAGGAATAGCTAATACTGGCGTGCTTTGCATGCCTTTGCATCTGCAGCTATTGTTTGCATTCCATTGCTGATTGGAAGTGCTGCTGTCAGACTTGCAGACAAAGCAGGTGAATTCTGTGGGGAGTAGGAAGCAAATTTTCCCATAAGGATTAATGCCTATATTAATGTGCGGAAATGTTTGGAGGCTTCTATAAAGAAATTTAAATACAGAGGGGTAAGGAGATTGAAAACATGACTATAAAATTTTCAGTCCAAGCGTTCTTGTTACCACTTTGACACTGAACACAAATGGATGTATAGATTAATCCTGAATATATGATGGAAAAAGGGGTGAAGGATGACATGTTTGGTCAAATCAAGCATTTGAGATCCCTTAGAATGGTTACACATTGCAGAAACCCAGAGTCTCTTCCACTTGATACTGGTTATCTTGCACAGGTGACAAAAGATACTATATCAGCTCATGTGAAATAAATTGCTTTGATAGCAGCTTTCCAGATGAATAACTGCACTTCTCAGGTGTCATCCTTCATGGACAGTAGTTATGTTTAGATCTTCCTTGCCTTCTGTCTAGCTCTTTTTTCAAAAGCAGCTGTGCATCCCTGAGTGTTATTGTTAAACCTTTAAGAACAGCAATGGCTCCAATGGGAATAAGAAGCAGGCAGAGGTCAAGTACTGCACAGTGTCTTGCCTGGTGTGTTTTAAATGTGCTTTTTCTCTATTTCTAATTTATTTTCATCCTTATTCTTGGTAGCAGCCCAGGCTTTAGTTTCAAGTCCTTCACACTAATACAGGTAGATCAGTGTTTAACAATCTACTAAAGCTTGTGCATGTCCAGTGTAAGAAGAATATTTCAGAAATACCTTTCTAATGATGCTTTTCTCATTTGCATACCAATAATGTCTCTGCTGCAAAGGATTCCTAAGTACTCTGTGCTTTACAAGAGCAGCATACGCTCCGACAGTGCAGGAAAAGGCTGATTTGATCCGGGACTCTGATCCCAAACACACCCGAAGTAACCACATTGGTTTCTGCTGTTAGCTGGTGTGCAATGCAGTCATGAGGCCGTGGCAGTGAACAGGTGATTGCCATCTGTCTCATGTGGCCCTTGCAGGAGCAGTTGTGTTGCTCAGCCGGGTGCCCCGTTCCGGGAGACACGGCTGAACGCCGCTGCTGAAGGGGCTGGGAGGGAGGAAGCGCTGCAGGTGACAGAGCTGCCTTTAGAGGACAGGCAGGCTGGAGTGTGAGCTGGGGAAGGCACAATTAGCTTTTCAAGCCCCTACCAAAAGCCAAGGGGCTGTGCACTGCTGCTTTCAGATCCTCCAGAGTCTCCTGAGACAGGCCTTTCCCTGGGAAGCCTTTCCATGCTTCCAACTTTCCCTTTGAAGCTGTTAGTCCTGGCTCATGTTTTTCCTTTTTTTCCCCCCCCACCCCTTTCTCAAAGGTAACCTTTCAAACTTCTCAAAGAGATCCTCGCGCTAGAAAAATCCTGAGTCCTGCCATGACAGACAAACTTCAGACTTCTTTTGCACTTGACGACTGCCGTGAAGATGTGGCAGATGATGTTTTATTTGCACCCTCTGATAATGAGTGAGTAGTGTTATCCATATGGGGCATGCTCAAGTTAACTTTCCCTAATGTAATCCTGTATAGTTAAAGTATAATATTGTATAGCAAGATATAAACTATGCAAGATGAACAAAATTAATATTGACCAATGCATGAACTTTTCCAAAGATAACTGTCAATACTTTTAAGAAAATTTTATCTTGATTGTAATAGTAATTATTGAACTTTATTCCTAACTCCTCTGTAACTGATTTCATTAAGTTAACTAATGGTATGGATAAATAGCTTGAGAAGAGATACTGTAAGAAACAGTTTTGTATTCTCTACTTGATGTAAGGTTTCTGTGTGAGAATACAACTATTCTGAAGCTAAGCCTTCAAATATCTTACCTTGTATGTTAAGTACTGTTGTATCTTGAGGACTAAATCTAAAGAGAAATCTTCTGAAGGGTTAGATTGAATTGACACCTTGAGCCAGGGGATATGAAGATTTTCTTTAATCTAGCAGCACAAAGTGAATATACCATCAGTCACAAGTGTAAACATGTTTATGTGCCTTTATAGTCTAGCAGCCTGAGTCTCAAAGTGGCTCATAGTAGCTGTTTGTAGAAGAGCATAAAATCTGTAATGTTTCAATTTGGGGGAGTCGTGACAATATTAAATGCAAATTTTGTTACTGCCTTTTAGCCCCCCTTTAAACTAGTACAGGTGTCTGACCTCTGTAATTCCCACCAGCAAGAAGTTTCAGGTCTTAATTTTGCCTTCTGCAAGCAAATACACCTTTTTATTTATTTTTAACTGCCCAGCACTTTCATTTGATCCCTGTTTTTGTTGTTGGAAGGGGGAGAACAGCAAAAAGATGGCAACACTTAAACGTTTAAGTGTATGTGTTTGCTTCAACTGTTTATTTCCATGTACAGTCTAGTTCAGAAAGCTATTTCTGAACTAATCACCGCAACTAAATAATGTTATGGTATTTATGCCCCAAATTCATTGCTTGCACAAATAAACAAAGACTTGGTACTTATGAAGCTCAAGTGAGTTTAAAGGATCAACACCGAATTGTTTTAGTTAGGGCACGATTGCATCAATGCACTGCTTGTGCTGAACATGCCCTCTCTAGTTTTAAAATGTGGGGATTTGTTTGTAACAAATCGGTGAAAAGGCTCCGTGTTGCTGAACGGGGTCACTTTGGACTGACGTTCCGAGCAGGTGTCTCGCTCCTGCCGGGCATTTATGAGGTTAAACGCTGAAGGAAAGTGGGAGGGACCCGAGTAGTCGCAGCCTGGGGCTGAGCTGTTGCTGGGAAGAGGTGCTGAAACCGGGTGAGAACAACTTCTTCAGCTCTTATCTCCCGCCTCTGCTTTCGAGTTTAGCAACGTGGAGTTTCTAGTGAATGCCTTTTAATCATGTTCTGTTCTGCAGCAGACAAGGATGGCATATAGAAATAATAACTTTGTGGAGGGACAAAACAATGGGAGGAAATCCTCTTTCAGGAAGTAATGGCGTAACTCTCTGTAGTCTGAGGCTGAGCTTTCAGAAGTTGTGTGGAGTTTGGGGAAATAAAGTGGGCAGCAGTAACTTGTAGAATATTCAGCAATAGTGAGTACATAAACGCTGTAACCTGTATCTTGCCCTAGAAAATCTTGCACCTTCTCTTACCAGAGAAGTGTTTTCTTGTGTATTGCTCTGCTCGTCACATCTGCTGTTGTACAGAATGTAGAGTGCCTGAAGTTCAGGGTCTGGTTTTGTATGTAGGCCCTCCAAAATCAAATGGTGGTGTATGTTTTCGGGGGGGGAAATACTTCCCAGAATGTCCAGACAGAGTAATGACTAGTGTGGGAGGGACCTGAATCATGACTTTGTTTGGTCCCAGACTTGAGTCTATCATGACTCAGATGAATCTGCATGAAGATGGTACCACAAGCTGTGTTTGTGTTTGAGCTGCTGACTGTCAGTAACTCTCCTAAGCAGTGTTTCATTGCCTAGTGAAAGGGCAGTGTCCAAATGGCAATGTCCAAATGCTGTGCTGAGTGCAGCAGTGTCCAGGGATGACTGGCATAAGGTATCAAGGCTGTGTAGAATAGGTAGCTTAAGAGCACTGGTTAACTTCAGGGGTTGATCTCCCTATGTCTCATAAGTACCAGAGCTCTTAAGCCTTGGATGTTTAGGTGACAGTTGAATTTTTGCTGTTTTATTTTGCTGTCAGTTGTCATATTGAAACAAACAAACAAACACCAATTAATGTTGCAACAGGAAAGTTCATAACTGGGGAAGGAAACTGCTGAGATGACTATCTTTAGGCAAAAGGTGTTCTTAAGTCTGGGAGAATGGGAGAGAACAGGCTTAGGTGGAAAGAGCATTGTTCAAGAGGTGCTTTCCCCACTTCTCCAAGATTAAAGTGTGGAGAATCAGACTGCTACTGTCTGTAAATAAAACGGGGAAGTAGGCAGCAGTGTTGTGCATGGTGCAGCATGGGAAGGGATCAGGCAGTTTTGTTCTCTGCTGAACTCTGCTGTTTCTTCTGTGCATGTTCTTTGTATCTAAATGCTATCTCTAGTAAAAAGATCTGGTTCTGAAGCTGCATTTTTCTTGGCAGCGCACAGATTTTTTACTTGGTGATGGAATATGTTGTTACCTTTCCTAGAAAGTCCGGTTATTAATGTTGCTATAGACAGTCAGGTGCTTGCCAGAACTAGACTGGCACAAATTGTTCATTTGACAGAAGTGTTTGCACTCTTGCTCCCTGTGTAACATGATCAGTTAGTGTTTACCAAGGTGAAAAGTTTACTTACTGCTGACAGCATAAGTGGAGCATTGGACTTCCTTAATGAAGTTCAAACCAATAATCACAACTTTGCCATGGAGAGGGAGGCAGGCTGCTTGTAATTCTGTTCTTAATTAAACAAAGAGCCTATCTTTAACTTAAAAAAAGCAATGAGCCTAACAAATGAAAATAAGAGAGCAGTGTTAAGTGAATAGAAATAAATGAGGCTGCTGTGACTTTCTGCTTCCCAGGAAACATTGCTTCTCATGGTGGGAGAGCTTTCTGTCACCTAAGTTGTCACCAGGCAAGACAGTGAATTTACATACCCACCATCTTTAAACTTTCCTGTACTGTTGCAGTAGAATCTCTCAAAGAAGCTACCTTTGTTCAGTTCATCTGATAATACAGAATGTGAACTGTGTGATGTAAATATTGATGTTTTTGTTTGTTTGTTTTCTTTAGGGAAATTGTTGAGCAGAGTGTGGCCGAAGATGTGCCAACAGTTCAAGAAGAGAAGATGGGAGGTGAAGCAGAAACTCAACTTCCAGGGAAAAGAAAAAGAGAAGTGGTAAGGCATAGGAAAGACAGACAGATCTTACAAAGTTGTTCCATGAAACAGAATTCTCTGGCTTAAAACTTAATCTTATGAAACCTTTTTCTGATATTTTGTCTGAGAATATTTGTCTGTGGGTTTTTGCATCTTCAGCAGCTCTAGAAGGAATGCCAGCTGTGCAGACCTGTGCAAATTGGTACCTTGGTATTTAGTATCTTTTTTGATCAGCAATTGCATGTAAGGACAAACATAAAGGTGTGGCTTCTAGAAAAGTGGCTCCTGAGCTGTGCTCACTGCGGGTAGTTTAATTTTTATGCCTGTGAATTCTTGTTTTTTTTATACTGGCTACCCAGTTAGTTTATGACAAACCAATTTGATCATTAAAATGATTCTTGTTGCATTTAAAAATAATTATTTTAACAATTAAAATTATTTTGTTTTTCGTACCAGGAGAAGCAAATGAAACCATCTAAAAGATCTCCACCTAAGGTTGCTTCGTCTCAAGATAATTTGGTCTCCACTGTGAGCGGAAAAAAGTCAACGGCTGCAGAAGAAAATAAACCTAGTTGCCCTGGAATTGAAGGCACAGCAGATGAGACAGCTGGTGCTGAACTGGAAGAGCTCTTCAGACCATCACCAGAAGGTAAGGGCGTTTCTTTTAGACAGACTGAAAATCTATTGTTTCAGTGTATAGATGATTTTCTACTTAAGTTCTATTATGGATAGTATTTTCTCTCATTTTGCCCTTCTGAAAGGACTCCAGACCCCACGAAGACTAGCAGTGCTGGGAAATGTATCTAAGCCTATTTCTAACTTCCTCTGGTTTAAGCTAAGATGAGAAAGCTGGCTATTAGAATTCAGTGGTCTGTGAGGATCGAATTTAGGCTGGTACAAAAGCTGTCTTTTTATCAGTGGCAGTTTCTGGGCTGAAAAATTGCTCCCTTAAAATAATTCCTGGTGTTAAGGGCTTTGTAAACTGAGAGCTTGAGAGCTGTACACCTGTGTTTGTGAGACTTGTAGGTTACTGCAGGCCTTACACCACAGTATGAAACCAGGAGTGCTGAGTGATCTTCCTGACAAGGATGCTTGTCTTGAGAGCTTCCTACATGGCTGTGATTTAACTACTTGGAAGGGCTATTCCTGGTAGGAGCATTGTGTGGAAGGATAAGCAAACGGTTTGGCCGCAGTGCAGTCTGTCATTTAACCTTCACACTGGAGTGGAATCACTGATTTGGGAAATGGTTATAACTTATCCTTCAAATCTGAGCTGTATGCTAATTTTAGTGGTGAGATTGACAATCTTGCTCTTTCATGGGGCCTTGTGTGTAACAGAATATCGGAGTTGTTGCTTTAGCTGTAGAACAACAGTCCTTCAACTGTGCGTTAAACCCTATGTGTTCCTACAAGTGCTTGGGAACAAATGGAAGTTGTAAGTTTGCATAGCTTAGAGATCTTTGCTTTTTCCAGGTCTGGATAGAAAGTCATTTGAACCAATGAAGAGCTAGAAGTTGAGACTGAGAGCAGGGATTTATTTGTTTTATGCACATGTGTTTGTTTGTGTCTGTGCTGGAACAATTTGGCAGTATTGCATCTTCATTGTATTGTTTCTTCATTTTCCAGAGTTTGGAATGGACATAGACTATCTGGAACAGTTTGGGTCTTCATCAGTAAGTATGATGTTAAATATTTTGTTTACCTTCCTGTCAGTGTGGTGAGGAAAGCAAAGATGAAAGTGTCAAGCCTTAAATGTTTTAATGAATTAACTTCACTTGGAATTGTCCACAGAAATTGTCAGGTATTCCAAAGGAATGTGATGACAAGGCTGGGGAAGGGGTGATGGTGCAAGGAAATGTAGTTATAAGCAATTTAACTAAAACTCAAAGGTCTTTGGCTGTCAGTGTGCAGAGGTGTTATTTTTCTTTAATAGCACTGAAACTGAGGTGAATGATGTTTCACTTCTGGCCAAAACTGCTAGAAGATGATGCTTTAAAAGTGCAGGATCATTGTTTTAGAAAGTTTTTCTAAGCTCTTTTGCTTTACAGCCAGTTTCAGAAAATCTGTCTCTAAGTGAGGCTTGTCATGTTTTAATTAGTTTAGTTATTCTTACTATTACTCTGGACCCAAGCAGGAGAATATCTGAGCAGTGAATGCACTGAATTGAAGTTGTTTTAGTCATGCTGTGTTTGTCCGTATGATTTTATAAGTGAAGAGAAAATGGCATACACTGTGTTTTCAGCTTATAATACTATTTCCCTGTGTCTTCTGGTTGGGAATAGTTCATTGATGTTTGCTCTTTTGATTCAGTCTCTGAGCAGATTGAGCTCTCTTCATATGACATAAGGACTTAGGCATGTGGGCATGGAGTTCTCTTATGTAATTTTCCTCCTGAGAACAGTGCTCTGGCCACTGAAGAATAGGCTCACCCACTCTTCAGAGGATTATTTGTGTGTGTGTGGGATGTGTGTGTTGAGCTCTGAAGCAGATCTGTCAGTTTATGCCTCTTTCCCGCCTTCAGTTCAAAGAATCAGCCTGGAGGAGACAGTCGCTGTATTTGAAGTTTGACCCTCTGTTGATAGACAGTCCAAGTAAACCACGGTACTCTGATGGTACTATTGAATTAAGTAAGGGAATCATCACAGCTCCATCTCAGCCTGGGTAGGTATTGACTTTACATAAAATCAGAGTTGTTTAGCTTGGAAAAGATTTTTCAGATTGTCAAGTCCAACAGTTAACCCAGCATTGCGAAGTTCCCCACTGAACCATGTCCCCAAGTGCAACATCCACACATCTTTTAAATAACTGCAGGTCTGGTGACTTGCCTGTTCCAATGGTTGACCACCCTTTCAGTGAAGAATTTCCCCTAATATCCCATCTAAACCTCCCCTGGTGCAATTTGAGGCTGTTCTTTCATCCAGACTTGTTCCTTGGGAGACCGACCCTCATGTCACTACAAACTCCCTTCAGGTTGTAGAGAGTGAGAAGGTTCCCCTGAGCCTCCTTTTCTCCAGGCTGAGCCCCCTGAGTTGTTCCTCATAAGGTTTGTGCTCCAGACCCTTCCCCAGCTCTGTGCCCTCCTCTGGACATGCTCCAGCACCTCATGACCTTATAGTGAGAGGCCTGAAAGGGAACACAGGATTCAAGGTGTGGCTTCACCAGTGCTGGGTACAGGGAGACAATCACTGCCCAGCCTCTGGACTGACTGCTGCTGGTACAGGAGCTTTGCAAAGAAAGACAGCACTTGAATTTAATGGTGTTATGTTTGTTCATTTTTAGGCCTGTTGCTGATTTAAGTACAGTGCCTGAGGAAGCTGGAAAGCCTCGAGTGAGTCTTAAGAGTGACGAAAAAACAAAAGGACTACATCTTCTGGGGACATGTACAACTTCTGTAAGGGTGTCTGGAATGCTATCAGGCTTCATGTTGATAGTTTAGGAAGGGGATAGACTAGGTTCTGAATTTAAGACTTAGGTGGGTATTTTAGGGATTGCAGAATCTGATAAATGTTTACTTAAATGGTTGTTTTAAATCAGGTTGGATACTCGTTTATATTGAAGTTGAACTTTGTGATGAACATTTTAAGTATTAAAAGTATTTTTTGTGGAAGCTGATGCCATTGCACACGGTCTAAGGGAATTTGAGCTGTTTTTAAGAATGCTCTAATCAAGCAATCCTTTTAAATGCAAGTCAAGCTTCAAAAGGCAAGCTGTTTTGTAATTGCATTCGTGGGATGAAAAGCACTTAGGTGAAGCTGGATGCTCTTGCAGCTATGGTTTACAGCTTGAACAGATTTGCCTGCAGCAGCTCATCCTGAAATCATCTCTTGCTTGTGAGGAACAGCATGATGTCATGTTCTTTGTCTCTGATAGCTGTAATTGGTGGATAATAGTTTTGGTTCTACGTTTTAGGTATTTCTTAGAGCTATGTGGTCAGCTTCAAGGTAAGAAAGTTTTATGCTAAAAGTTGTGCAGGTATCTGGTGTGAGTTACACTGACTTCAAATAACATGCATGCACCTAATCAGTGGTATGACAGAAAGAATCTGTTTAAACTTTGCATTTTTCTTTTCTTTACAGACTGATCCCCTAATTCCGGACTCCCTGAGTAGTGATGTTCCTCTAGTCCCTTTTGCTACTTCCACAAACACTGCTGTGGATGCTGTTGTGCCAAAATATAGCCAAAAAGACATCGATGCAGCTATTGAACTGCTGAAGAGAGAGGTATGGTGTTGTAATCTTCGCTGCAGTGTTTATACAATTACAATATGCATACAGTCCCAGCTCTCTGGCTGCCACAGCTCTCGGCTGTATGGGGGATTCCATACCTTCTTTTGATGTTTGGCTGTGTGTTCTTCCTCACACGGGGCACCAGTTGTTGTAATCTTCACTGCAGTGTTGTTCTTGCCTCGCTGCTGGGGCTCTTCTCCATTCTCTGCAGCACAGTCCTTCCTGTCTTCTCAGGGGCTCCTCTTGGGCTCTCGACCCACCCCTATTTATCTGTTACCTTCACGAGCTACAGCTGCTGCCCAGCTAAGGACCCTGCAGCTGCAGCTCGTTTGGAGCAACTCGGACCCACACAGGTCTTACAATACAACATATATTCAGGCCCCCACATTGACACACACAGGTCTTACAATACAACATATATTCAGGCCCCCACATTTCCCCCCTTTTCTTTTAACAATTATACAATTACAATACGCATACAGTCCCAGCTCTCTGGCTGCCACAGCTCTTGGCTGTCTTAGATACAACCATAGAATATATACATATCCCTATACAGTCCCAGCTCTCTGGCTGCCACAGCTCTCGGCTGTCTTTAGATGTTCCAAGGCTCTTTTCTTTAAAGGCCATATTCTTACAGCTTTCTGCTGCTACAGCTCCTTAATTCAAAGGCCATATTATATTCCAAAAGTCCCAGCTCTCAGGCTGCCACAGCTCTCGGCTGTCCAGGGGATTCCATACCTTCTCTCAATGTTTGGTTGTGTGTTCTTCCTCACACGGGGCACCAGTTGTTGTAATCTTCGCTGCAGCTCGTTTGGAGCAACTCAGACCCACACAGGTCTTACAATACAACATATATTCAGGCCCCCACAGTATGGTGGCCCTTCCAAAGGAGAACTTGGCATAGCCTTGGAAGGTTCTTTTGTTTGGATTATCTGGGATACGTGTTTCTCATGGTACTTGACATGAGTATCTCATTCCGAAAAGCTTGCTGTGGACTTGATGGGTGCTGTAGGTATAGAACTTTTTAGAGCTAGCACTTAGGGACATAGGACAAACTTCATTATTAGTCAGGTTCTGCCTTATATCTACTCACTATTAGAAGGCACCTGTTATCAGATGGGATAGTTAGGCTTAATATCAGTGATCTGGATACTTCTTACTCAAGAAGCAGGAATACATTTTCATGCCAATGGAAGAGAGTGACTTACATAACTTCCCTAAGAAAAGATAAAGCTGTAGTGCTATGTCAGTTCTTTTCTTGTGGGACCTGAATGCATAAGAGCATGTCCAGCTGAGAAAGTGAAGGTGAGGTCTGGAGCTCACTCCAGAGGATAAAAACATTAGTGAAGGAGGGAAGAAGTAGTTGGTAAGATTTTAAGCCTTTTCTGTAATTGCAGAAATTGCCTTTAAAAGCCCATCTTCTGACTGGTGCAAGAAGACTTCTATATCCACTTAATGAATCAAGTACTCCAGTTGTTGAAGTATGACTTCTGAGATATGTTACCTTACAAACACTAAATAATGTAAGAGGAGCGTTTGAGCATAAATATCCTTAAAGCTACTTATATCACTTCAGCAAAAGATGGAGCTTCCAAAATTCCTGACTGCTGTACTGCAGGCAGTGGCATTAGGGGCACCAAACAAAGATGACCTGTGATTATTTGCTGCTTAAGTTCTTCTTTTGTTTTAGAGTGCAGAAATAGTGGCTTTTGTAGGAATAACTTTTACTTTGTGTCATTTAGGAGGTGACTTTCACTCAGCATATTGTCTAGTACAGGAAAATAAATGTAGCTTTGACAGGGGACAGCTTTTATTGCATTGATCTAAAACTAAGAACGTATATAATAGCGGGGGGTTAAGCTTGTAATATCAGTAAAGTGCTGCTCTTTCATGTTGGAAAGAACTACTACTGCACACACTGTTGTAAGTGTGACTGGATGACTCCAGCTGTGTCACTTAAATAAAAATGCCTGGAATTACAATATCAACCTGAAAGGAAGACAGGCTGACTTTTATTTTTGTTTCTATCTGTGAAACAATTCAGGAATAGGAGGAAAGTGAAAATCCATTTTCCTTCTTGGCAAATACAGCACTTGGGGAAGCCTGCTTTTTTGGGGTCTACTGAACCTGTTTTGAGCTTGCAAGTGCCAGTTTCCAATTTGTTTCCATTTTCACACACCTTTGCTTTTGTAATATTTTTTCCTAGCTTAGCTATCACTACTTGTCTTAATAGAACATTCTATTTTTGCTAGTATCCTGCTTCCTGTCACCTGAAATATTGCAATATATTTAAAATTAGATTGCTCTAAACTACGGAAAAATCAGTGTACTACAGTTTACTGTGTAGTTTTGTGACAAAACCAGCAAGCTAGCAATAATCATGTGCTTCTACTTTCTCTTTTATTTTTTTAAATTCCAGGTTATTTTATGTATTTTGAGCCTCTTGTCTTTGAAGGCCTCCCACAGTGCAGTTAGCTCTGTGGTTACAGCTCTTAACTTGTTACGGAGCTTGCACAAAATGTTTAGCAAAGAGTATTTGTGCTGCTTAATTCTATTACTGTGAGCTCTGCTTTAGTTTAGCTATC
This sequence comes from Zonotrichia albicollis, assembly GCF_047830755.1. NCBI lineage: Eukaryota > Metazoa > Chordata > Aves > Passeriformes > Passerellidae > Zonotrichia > Zonotrichia albicollis. The sequence goes on from NC_133860.1 coordinate 87,601,265, forward strand.
ATTATTCTCAAATGAATTGAGGCATCTTTTCATCCTCATCCTCCCCCTTTCCACTTTGCCTAATTTAGTGTTGAGTAAAAGTTACTGCAAACAGCATTTTGGTCTTGAACAGGCTTTTGTTTTTTGTGTTTTGTTTTTGGTGTTTGTTCTCTCATGTGTTAATATTAGCAGGTTTGTGAAGTACTTTTTTTCTCTGCCCTGTAAATAAGGGAAATGTGTGTCACTTGCTAGAATGTTCCTTGGTCCATTGTGTTCTCGTTATAGCTGAGTTGACTCTGATCTTGCCACTTGACAAGATACTAGCAATGTACTGGGAATCATATATGCAAAATCTGTGTATTAATCTAAATTTTATTTGAGTCAAGTTTGTAATTAAACAATTTTGATTCTGTTAAGAAATTAGAACTTATTTCTCTCTCTGTATTAATTTCAAGTTGCCCTTCAGACTGTTTTTAGTATCAAATCTTTTATCTCTTGTTGTGCAAAAAGTAAAGGCTTACCTTTTCACCCTCAAAGGTTCAAGAGAAAGAGCTGGAGATTGAGAAATGGAATCAGAAGTATAATAAGCTTCATACGGAGTACAAAGAAATGGGGTATGAATCTGTCCTGACTTTTATATCTACTTAGTTATTCCAGATGCTTTTTCTAATGTATGTTCAACTTTTCTTTTTCATGGTTTTTAGAAAAATAGTTGCTGAATTTGAACTGACAATTGCACAAATTATGGGTAAGTTCCATATTTACGCTTGGCGTGCCTTGGGGGGCTGGGACATAAGGTTTAAGACAAGATAGACTCACAATTTTATGCATATCCATAGACATGATATCACTTGATAGGTAATGATGACTTTTTGAATCAGGCATGAACACAACTTTTTCTGATTCTTCACTGGCGCTGTTGGTTTTTTCAAACTGGCAGATCCAGTTGTCAGCACTCTGTGTTTAATTGTTCATTCTCTGGCATCATTTAAGTGGCAAGGTATCACTAGAAGTTGTTGCTGGAGGATTTGGCCTTTTGCTTTAGTCAAGTTTGTGGCTTCAAAACTAGGAAAGACATCCACTGAAGCTCTTGTATAGTTCACTTTCTTAGCTCAAAGCTGAATTAGGCACATCTGAGCCAGCTTTTCTGTGCTCCTCTAAGGCCATGGGAAACAGCTTGGGTGTATAACCCAAACCTCTTCTGAAAGTCTGCTGTGCTAGTCTGACTTGTTATCCCAGTCTCCTCCAGATCTTCCAGCTGTTGTGTATGTTTAATGAAAAATATTTTTGGATCCTTGCTTCTATCACAACATTCAAGGCTCCTGTAACAGTAGACTCTAGAGGAGCAGGAGAAAAAATGCTTTTGGCAAGCACATGGTCATGGTCTTGAATGGCTTTAAGTTTGGTGTGAGGCAATATGTAACAAAGATACAAAGACTTCTTAAGAGCACAGACATGGTGTCCTTAGAGGTGAGAGGCCAGGTTATGAAACCTTCCTAAGGGGAAGAATTGAAGGTGTGGGGTTATTGGCTGTACTATGGAACTGGTTTTATGCTAAAGCAATAACTATCATGGGTTAACTCCACTCTCTAGAGAATGCTCAGAAGCAGAAGGAAGCCTCAAGGAAAGAAATACAGAAGCTGATGGAAGAGAAGCAGCAAGCTATTTCAGATCGGAACTCTATGGAGAAGTCCTTCTCTGAAGCCTTCCAACGACTTGAGAAACAGAAAGAGGTGTTAGAGGGTTACCACAAAGTAAGATGATTTAATGCAAATAATACCCTTCACTAAATCTCATTTGTTTTGGGAGAGGAAATGGTGTCATTTCTAGAGCAGCCATTAATTAGGTAGTGTAAGGACTACCTGTAAAACCAGGTGCTAAGTTGTTTATTTAAAAATTATTAAAAAACTAATTTGTTGTATTTAGTGACTGACTTAAAGTAAGATAATATCTTAGAAGGCAAAATTTCTTCAAACAGAAGTGAGCTGTTTTCTTGCTGCAGCACATCTCTTTTGCTAATCATAGAGACTCTCATGTGGCAGCTGCTGCATAAGAGCAGCTTGTTTTCCCTACACCATGTTGAATGGATGCTGGAGAGGATGTGCAATTATAAGTCAGAATAATAGGTTATTAGGTGCTCCCTACTAAGATGCTTGTGGCTTTTTTCTAAAGTTAAAGTAAAGCCTTTGTTCTGCAGCTTCTTCAGAGGCTGGAGGAAAGAAGGTAGTGAGGATAAGCTATGGTTTCTTACTCCATGAAATGCATGAAAATTGATTCAGTTGGTGCTTTAAAAAGTGCCTTCAGATTTTTTTCATTCAATTATCTTTAATGTCCCTGTTTACTAAAAAACTCAGAAACTAATCCCTTAGAAGTTTCATGCTAGTCTAGGTTTTAGAAACAGGTATAGTGTCTGTTAAAACTTCAGTTTCTTCTTTGCTAGCATGGCAGGCTTCCTTCATCTTGTGTCCCTTCCCTCTCCACCCTAAGTTCAGAAGCCCTTTCTTTGGCACAGAGATAAACATTGCTTGGAAACCCAATTACTAAATTCAAGACCTGAAATTAGTAGAGTCTTAGCAATTGTTTCAAACAGTTCCAGCTTCCTACAATGGCTAATAAAATATGTTCATAGTGTGAGCTATGGAGTTACCAGGGTGACGTTCTTGCTGTTAGTGTTGGATTTCTTTACATCATGGTCCAAAGCCTGAATCTTTCTGTGGGTTCTTTGGTGAAGTTGGATTTGTAGCTATTCTTGTGGCAATTGTAACTTAATACAAAGCTGATTTAAAAAAAATTGGAGCAAACCAAACAAAACCAATCAGTGACTGTTGTTTTAGTTGGCCTTCTTTACTAGAGTTTGCTACTGAATAATTTGTTGGGGGCAAATATGATGAATAAATGTTTGCAAGGTTAAGATAGTTGAAAGGAAGCAGTTTAGTCCATATAGGCATGTGGGATTTAATAGTTGTTTCTGGAACTGCAGTGAGCAAATACTGCCCCTCAGGTGTAGTCAAATAACCCCATTGTCAAGTGGGGAAACTCCTCCCTCTACTAGCTTAAACAACTAACTGAACTTCTTTGGGTTTTGGGTCAGAATGAAGAAGTTCTGAAGAAATGTGCAGAAGATTTCTTGTCTAGAATTAAAAAGCAGGAGCAGAGATACCAGGCGCTGAAAGCCCATGCTGAAGAAAAGCAGCAGCAGTAAGTACTATGTAAAAAAGCCAGGTACCAGGAATGGCACACACAGTTTTCACAGTAGCTGCAGAATGTGGTTCAATAGTGCCAAAACCTGGCTTGAATATACTTCATCTAGTAATTAATCTCAAGTACAAGCATCTAGTGTGATTCTGAGAGTTCTGCTGTGCTGTCTGAGGGGAATGTAAACACCATGTTGTGCCTGTTTCAGGGCCAATGAGGAAATTGCCCAGGTCCACAGCAAAGCCAAGTCCGAGACTGCAGCACTGCAAGCCACTCTGAGCAAGGAGCAGATGAGGATCCAGTCTCTGGAGAGGAGCCTGCAACAAAAGGTCAGTCACAGCACCATGGGTGAGTCTGCCCAAGCTATTGCCTTGGCCTAAGAACTCCCTGGTGTCAGGGCTAGGAGGAGCCTTGCTGGCTGTGCTGGTTGGGATGGCTGCTCTCCTGCTAGGCTTTGGGAAATTACCATTGAGACCTGATATAAGTGTCATGTCAGGACTTGTCTGTATGTTTAGATTCTTTTGGAGCACAAGGTTCATTTCCAAACTAGTCTGGGCTCCTGTGTCAGGAGGTTACTGAAGAGGTGGTGATTACAGTTATATATGGTGCAGAGCAGAATCTGGGAGTAAATTTGAATAACTGTCTGGCTCAGCTTGTTCATGAGCATGACTTGTAAGCTGTTAGTACATATTTAACTGCATGTGACTCAAGTTTTCAGTGTTGTTCAGGCCATTAGTCCTTGCACTTTATATTGTTTCATATTGAATAGGTGAAGTCTCAGAATGTTTTGTGAAGGCATATCCTTTGTTGGAACCCTTCAAAGGAACAAGCTTTCTGAAGATTAAAAGTCACTGCTGGAAGTGCATGCTCTTAGTTTTACTTTATTTTTCTTGCTGCCAGTATTGAAGACTCAGAAATTGATAATGCTGACAGATTCCTGTTATGGAAAAAACCCATACTTGTGAGTCTTCAGGTTTATGGCTGAAGTTTGCATAGCAGAGGAAACAGTAGGCCTGTAACTGGAGAGATGAGACAAAGCATTTAACACAGAACTAGGTTTGGTCTTGTCATAAATACAGTAACACTATAAGAGTTCTTATTGAAATGGTTTAACTGTTCCATAAGAAATGGAAATTTCTACAAACTGGAAATTTTCACATGTCAGTAAAAGTATCAAGCATCATTTTACAGAGTCCTTCTTGTGAAGGTTAGAATCTAAATTGTCCATGTCCTGAGTTTTGGTGTACCTAACAAAGGCTGAGCCCCAAAAGCCTTGTTTCCCTGGATCAGTTGGTCTCCATGTGTTATGGGAATGTCTCTGGAAGAAGCAGAAACAGTGTACTGGATTTCATTTCTCATTTCCTGAGACTGCTAAGGATGCCATGGGATCTTTGGCATTGTAGACTCTCCTTTACATTAAATTTGCATGAGCCGCTATCATGTAAATGAACTTCCTATTGCATGTACTGGCAAATGGGACTCTACTGCAATCGGCTCACTACAAGGTTCTAGCATAGTTTGGACATACCTGAAACTCACTCTTTTCTTTCTTCCACAGACTAAAGAAAATGATGAATTAACAAAAATCTGTGATGACTTGATCCTGAAGATTGAAAAAAATTGATAACTGTCTTGTAAATATGTTTATTTTCTCTGACTTGCTGTCTTGTGTGTTTATTCACTTTTTTTAATGTATGTGAAGAAATAATAAAGTTCTTGATTCACACTTCGATATTGTTGGCTGTATCTTTTGTAGGAAATATCTATTATGTTTAATTGCTGCTTCAAATTAACAATGTCTTTCATAGCATTTTCACACATTGCTCAATGAAAAACTCTTGATCAGTGTACCTTCAGTCTGTGCCCTGTGTGATAACTTCAGAGTTCTATACTCCTGACCTGGCTTTGCTGGGGAGAGTTGCCATGGGCACTATCTCCATTTGCTCTTGCTGCTCTCTCACTTAAGTCATTCCAGAGTTACCAGATTGAACTGAACCTGCACAAATGCTCTCAAGTGTTTAGTTATGTAAAAAGATTTGGAATTTAACTTTGGCTTTGGTTTGTGGGTTTGGGTTTTTATAATTAGGAGGAGCTGGAGTGATTTTGTTTTTGCAGATCAGCTAAGCAGAGGGTTTAATGGCAGGACCGATTGCTGCTCTCCTTCTCTGGGGTTTTCCATGTCATTAGTCTGTCTGACACTATTGGCTATAAAATGGTCAGTCAATCTCCCTGGCCCTGCCCACAGTGGAGAACCTTGAGAGCTGTGGGCTGCAGGTCACAGGCCATGATGAAGTCAGCCCTAGGCAATAGCAGACAGCTTGGATAAGATCAGTCCTGCTGTCTGTCTGTTATTACCTGAAATTACTTGGGAGGTTGTTCCCTCACTTCCCTGACTTGTAGGTGCATCTCCCTCAGAAGGGCTGTTGCTGCTGAGTGTGCTGAGCTGCACTTGGAGCCCTTCCCTTAAATCCGACCTTGTGGTATGCCTGGGCAGGTGGGAAATGAGCAGCAACGCCTTCAAGTCCAGACTCCACTCCTCTGTGAGGCAGCTCCTGCTCAGTGTAGGTAGCAGAAACTCCCTATAGATCAAAGTTAGTTAATAAACATGCTTCAGGTTTGTGATTTGTGGGGTGTTGTTTGTGATTCCTGCACTAATGTGAGAGGGGGACAGTAGTGGCAATGATATTAAATGCCTGGCTCTTGTGGAAGTTGTGCTGTACTTTTTAACTTACAGCTTAGGAAAGTGGCAGGTGGAAGAGGAGAAGAAATAGCCATAGAAAAGTACACAAAACCAAAGTTCACTATCCCCTGCCTCGACTTCAGCTTGTAAGATGCCCTTGGGCTGTTCCTTTGTAAATAACCATATTGATGAGATGACCCAGAGGTGTTAGAATGTTGAAGGAAGGAGACCAGGACATCAGTTGATCATCACAGGCCCAATTTTATTGATCAGCACGGCGGGTTAAATACAGTTTGTAATTAACTTCATGCATATTGCAAAAGTTGAGCTCAGGATTGGTTAGTTACATATCAGCAGTTACACCTACTTTTACATTCCTATGGTCCTACTTTTGATACTTTCTACATATTCTTAGGAGATATTCAGGACTAATCTCTACTCCCTTTCTCCATGTTGCAGCAAGGCCACTGATTGCTAACTGCTGACATCTTTCAGCTTGCTGACTGCTGATTTCTCAGCTTAACCAGTGGCAATATGTCAGCATGGCCTTTCTCAGCTAACCAACTATTAATAAAGCTCTCCACATTAGAAAGTCTCTTTTTCCCAGCCTCAAGACCAAAGAAGTTGTCGAGATTCCTTGGCTCTCATTCTCAAGGTTGTTTATTTGCTCTTATCTAAGACATTTTCTTTCTGACCTGCTGAGGTCTGTCTGGCAGGTTGGGTTGAGGCACACTGAACGCCCTCAGGGCAGTGTTACCGTTTTATACTAAAAATTATGTGTATTTTATTTACAACAATTTTCCAATACCTATCACCTCTGTTAGACAGTCTGTCTCTACTCTAAACCAATTCAAAAGTGCCACCATCACAGCAGAAGATGGAGGACCAGAAAGAGAAAGACGGGACACACCCAGATTCCTCCATCTTTGCCTCTTGGACCCCCATTCTAAAAGCCAAATTCTTCTTTTCCACCCTGGGATAAATTCACTAGCATTCTACTCAAACTCTTGTGGCTTGTAACTCCTCACACAAAGTTGGTAATTTTTTCCATGGGCTAAAATCAAAGGCAGAGGTGTCTTTGACTCCATGCCAAAGTCTCTGAGCCGCCTGCCAGGGTCTCAAATCCTCCAGGGCAGCCAAAGGAATGTCCTGGGTTCCAACAATGAGAAATATTGTACTTGGCCTAATTTGAGAAATGTCTTAGTTATGGAAACAAATTTTCACTAGATTTGTAATAAAATGGTTTGAAAGGAACATCAAGATCATCTTGTTCCAACCCCTTGTCATGGGCAGGGATGTCTTCCATGAGACCAGGGTGCTTGGAGCCCCATCCAGCCTGGCCTTGAACACTTCCAGGGTGCATTATCCACAGATTCCCTGGGCAGCACACGAGGCTGGCGCTGGAGCTGCTGCTGCTATTAGGCTACAATTAGCAAGGGCTGAGCGTTCAGTCCCAGAGGCCAGGCCTGAGCTTTGCTCCCTGCTGTTGGATCGTGGCTGCGGTGTGATGAGCCAGACTGCTCTGGGGGATTGATTGATTGATTGGCTGAAGCTGCTGTTCAACAGTAGATCAATGTGTGGGGCAGGCTCACTTTGTACATTGTGCATAAAAAGAGGGCAGCAAAGGGCTGAGTATTTCAAGAATAAATGGATATTTATTAGGGATAAAGCCTGCAATCATAAATATTTCCACAAGATGTAGCTGCTGCTCTTTGAAATAGGGGGTTTATGGGATAGTACTTCCAGAGCTGGAGGGTGTCCCTCTTCTTGAGTTGTGCTTAATGCTAGTAAGACAATTGTTTTTATGGATTTCTGTTGGAATGGATAAAGAGCTGCACAGGGATGTATGATAAATAGTAAACTGTAAGTAGTGACAATTCTCAGGAGTTTTTGTGCTACAGGTGCCAAAGCATTCCAAACTTGTGTGTACCTTTAGGAAACTGATGCAGCAGGGAGCACTGGGCTCTTCCTTGCCTTCATGTATTCTTTCAGGGTAAAATGACTTTCTACTCTTCTCCCTGGTTTTCTGTTATTTATGCAGCATATCTCTGGTCCAGGTTGCTGGGTGAAGAGAGGGGAGACTTAAAATGTATTTGTTGTTTCTTGAATATAGCAGCTGTACAGACACCACCACCCCCAGTGTGTTGATGCAGGGGAATACAGAAGGCCAGTAGAGACCAGGATGCCAGATACAGGTGCAAGTGTTGTTTTGGTGCCTGGAAATTCTTGTCTGATATCAAAAGTTTTATTAAGAGTTACACCTTGTGTGTCCAGTTACTGCCTGTTGATAATAAAAACTGGAAATTGCCATATTCTTACTGGAATCTGTGACCCCACCTGGGAAATCTGCCTGGGGCTCTCTTTGTTTGCTGCTTGTGTCAGTACCTACAAGAAAACTGACAGTACGTGGAAAGCAATGCTTGAATGGAGATGGCTGTAAAATGCCAGGGCACTGAGCAGGACGAGTGAGCAGCTTTTGTATGTATGAGCCCGAGGCTTGACTTCAATGCACTGCCTTGGACAATTCTTTTCCTTGCCAAAGGCTGTGGGGCAGGCAAGGCCTCTGCATTTTAAACTGCTCAGAAAGGATGGTTGATTTTTCCTTGCAATGTGTACCACCAACTTAAGACTCCCACCATCTGTAAGAGTTTAGTGTTTTGTAATTCCTACCTGAAAGCATCATTTCAGTGTTGCCTTCCTTATTTAAAGAATTGTTCTTGTTACTATCCTAACGCTGGACAGTCCTCTCAGAACTCACCTTTCTGGTGTACAATGGAGGTGCCTAATACATGTTAGTCAATTTGTGTGAACAGTTGTGTAGAAAATACTCATGGGTTTAAGTAGGATTAGTTTTTTTGTACTAAGAATTAAGCTGTCTGTTTTTTGCATTGTTGCCATTTACTTACTGATGAACTGCCTGCTCTGCAAGCAGTTATAGGGCAGAAAAGTGATGCTACTTGGTGCTTCTGCCCACTTAGTTTTATTTATTACTTATATGAAAAACTGTCAGGTGCTGTACAAACAGAGGAGCTGTTCCTGCTCCAGACAGCCTGTTTCCAGCTAAAATACTTGAGAGGATGTATTTTATTTCACAGCTGATTCAGGTGGAGCAAAGGTACTGAACCTTCTTCCCAGCCATTTCTATTCCTGTTCCACCAAAACCAAATTTCAGCAGAATATGCATCATGGTCCAAGCACAGACTTTAGTCTATTGCACAGTTAAAGACTTCTGTTCAGAAATTGTATCTTAAATCTCTTTGGAGTCAGGGAATCTCTCCAGGTTGATTCTACAGTCTGTGGGTTATATGGTGACCAATTTTCCAGTCCTGTTGTGCAGCTTTGACAGCACAGAGTATGTAAAGAGAGACCACAGTTTGACATGAGGGAGTTTCAGCAGTCATCTTGGTGTGAAATTAAAACCAGGCAAGGGCTGAATCAAACTGACTTCAGCTGGACTTCTAAACATACAACTCTACTTTTTACATTGCAAGTTAAACCTCCAAATCAAGTATTTTTCTCCTCCCTGATGTAAAAATTAAAACACAGAAGAAAACCAGAGAAATAATGAAGGGTCCTTTTTTTACTCAGTTTGGAGGATGAATTTATTACCTGAATAAAAACCAACAGAATATCTTAAAGCAGAAAAGGGGAATTAGTGCTAGTTTTCCATTAGAAAACAAATGGTAAAAGCATTTAATTGCAGCATGTTACCTTTGGCTGTATGAGGACTCTCCATCTCTTTAAAAGTCATTAGATCATGACATGAATAATCCTTTTATGGTTTTGAAAAAATCTGTGTGGTTTGACTTTGACAAATTGATCAGTCACAGCACCTACTTTCTTACAGATTTCTTTTCCTCTCCAGCACATCTAATACAGACAAACTAAATCCTCTGTATTGGTCATGGGGAAGAAAGTTCCTTGTGAATTTTGTCCTATTTTGGATGATAGTGCATGTAAAATTAACAGCAATTTACACCAGCTCTTTGCTTTTCAGCTCCTGCTACCAGATTTTTGCTGGTGATGTCGTTGCTGTTTCAAAGTCTTTCTTGTAGTTTGCAACAGAACCTGTGTCAAACCCTGATATTTTTTTCCTCCTCTTTGTGAGAGGGTTTCACAATGAAGTTCTGCTGTCCTCCAGAGGTTTGTGGTGTAACTTTATTCATCTCTCCTGGTCTGGGTGTGTAAGGGGACAGTCGCTTGGGTGTGCGCCCTGTCAGAGCACTGCAGGAGCTGCTGGGGCTGGGAGCAGCCTGGCTGTGGGAGTGATGGGTCAGTGTCCCAGGAGATGACAGGGACCGGCATCCCCGGATGTCTGAGAGATAAGTAGAGGGCTATGACACACAGACGGGATGAAGGCAGGGTGCTGGTTTGGGAATTACTGGGAGGGGTTTTGGAGTCCAATTTGGAGGTGGGGGGGTGTCCATGAAGTGGCCCCTTAGGCCCCATGAAAGCCAAGTCTCACTTTTGATCACAGTGCTGAGGTGTTCAGGGCAGAGCAGTCCCGGTGTGTCTGGTGTCACTTGTCTGCTGTGCATTATGTGTTGTTTGTGTATCTCCTGTCTTTTACCTTAGCACATTGAGGGGCCTGTCAGAAACCTTGGCATCATTGTTAGCATCTGTGATCTCTGCATTCCTTGGCCTGGCACCCAGGCCATAGAAATTTTGACTCGGGAGCTCAGACAGGCATCAGACTCTCCTGCCTTTGGAAGCATCCAGTCAGATGTCTTGTCAGGTCTTGTTCTGAGCTGTATGGACAGCTGTGCCCCACCTGGATCCATTGTGGAGGAGTTGGACTTTAACACATGTCAGGACAGGTAGAGGATTCTGACCATAGGATTCTCAGGCATCCATCTTGGCATTTCTTGGAATATATAATTTCGTTGGCATCTTCTTCCTCCAGGTTCTCTGAGCCTCATTAGCTCACCATCAGTCTCAGCTCGGTCCTCTCCTTTTGCATTCTCTCAGTCCTTGCAGCCATTTTCCTTGCCAAGAGATTTCTGTTCCTGTTGTGTCCCCGTTGTGTGTCCTGTCCTGTCTGTCCTGTGTCACGGGTGTCAGCACACATTTGTGCCAGGGCTGCTCTGCCCTGCCGCATAGCCTGGTGCGATAGGAGAGGGCCCGGGGACTTGGAATGTGTAATGTGGGGTGTAGTTGGACTCTAGATGGGATTTGTAGATGGACACAAGATGTCTGGAGCTCTTAAGTTATCCTGCAGCACTTGGACTTTTGTCCTTTCTTTCAGATGCACCTCCTCAGGTGACTGCAGTAGTTCTGTAGGTTCCATCTTCTCAAGGGTACAGGGCTCAAGCATAATTCTTCCAGAGAGTTATCTCAAGTCCTGGTTTATATTGCACCTATGTTGGCTTATATTGTATCTACCTTTATTGCATGTACCTATGCTGGCTTATACTGTATGTACTTACATTGCATGTAGTTATGTTGGTTTATATTGTATGTACCTGTGTTGGATTATACTGTATGTACGTACATTGCATGTACCTGTGTTGGTTTATACTGTATGTACCTGTGTTGGCTTATGCTGTGTGTACTTACACTGTATGTAAGTGCATCACCTTATATTGTCTGTACTTACACTGTATGTCAGTGTGTTGCCTTATATTGTGTGTAATTACACTCTATGTACGCTTGCACTGTATGCGTTGGCTTATATTGTGTGTCCTTAGGTTGTACCACTTATGATCGGAGCTGCCCTGGCCTGGCCCGTAGTCACAGTTAGGTAGAACAGATATAAAAACTTTACTGTTCATCTGTCTTTTGTGAGATTTTGGGTAGATAATTTATTGGTCCAGAGTGGGGACAAGTCCTAGCTGTCAGATAGCCACTCGTTGACCCTTCCTGTTGTCTCACAGGTCCCCGAGGCTGCTGATTTCCCCAGGATCTGCCATTTACTTCAAGGAGCAGCAGCCAGAAGATGTGTCACAGCACGTTCTTCAGCGTCTCAGGTAAGGGCCGCAGTGAGCGTGTAAGTGGCAAGAGTGTGTCAGTGTGTGTGAGAGCACGTGGCTGTGTCTGTCTGTGTCTGCTCGTCTCTGCATGTGTGGGCACATGCTGAATGGATTTAACCTTGTGTATATGACTTTTGCTTTTCAGGTTTTTCAACTCATTGTTAAATTAAGAATAAAAAATCCCCAGCCGGGTTATATTGTATGTACTGACATGGTATGTACCTATGTTGGCTTAAAACCCAGAAAAAGAGACGAAGATGAGCAAGAAAAAACCCAGAAAAAAACCCCAAGATGGGCAAGAAAAAAAACAAGAAAAAAAAAAGCAGAAAAAGCCCCAAGATGGGCAAGAAGAAGCCCAGAAAAAAAATTCCAAGAAGGGCAAGAAAAGACCCAGAAAATACCCAGAAAGAATCGCAACCAAAGTATAAATATAGTAATGTGTTTCAAATATAAGCAGATATATAAAGAATTGTTAAATTATTTAAAATATAAAATAACATAAATCAATACGAGCCATAATACAAGTAATACTGTATATGTCTTATTATAGTGTATTATAGGAAATAGATATAAAATAGATATAAACATAGTATATGAATATGGTGTAATATATAACAAATGATAGATATGATAAACATAAATATAAGTTTTTTAAAGTAGTTTAAAATAAAGGGGGGTTTTGTTTTTTATTTGGCAAAAGCAGGGGTTTTAGTATAAAAATTACAAATACAAATAATATAAAGATAGAAATCTAAGTATTGAAATAGATCATAAATAGCTAAATATTAATATAACAATTAAAATATAAGAAAAAATAAGTTGTAGCAGTAGATATGGTACATAATTTAAGAAATAATTTATCTCTATTATTTGAATAGGATACATATCATGATTAATATAATGCTTAAATATAAACTATAAATATAAATGTGAATGTAATCATGCAAGCTATAAATATAAAAATATTTCAATATAGTTTAGAAGAATAGAGCTTTTCTCTATTTATTTAGTTAGGATGGGATTTTTATTTTAAATAATAAAAGCATGATAGAAATGTAATTTTAAAAATAGAAATATACAATCAGTATAGAAAGATATTTATAAAACCACAACATATAAATAAATATAAATAATAGGAATAAGCAGAATATATTATATAAATTATATGCTACATCAATGTCCACTATAAATATGCATGTGAATATAAATACGAAAAATAGAAATATCAAATTTATTTAAATATGGTTTTAAAGCAAGGGGGCTTGTTTGGGTCTTGTCGGGTAAGAGACAGGTTTTTGGCCTTTAAGAGGAGTTTTTTGCGGGGGTCGCCCCTGTTCTTTTTTGCCGCCTTCCCTGCCCCAGCCCCGAGGCGCGCTGCGCCCCCGGCTGGGGGGGCGGCAGTGCTGCCGCCTTGTGGGCAGAGCGCGGTACTGCAGCCCTGCGACGACAGGCAGCCGAGAGGCCGCCATGTTGGGAGTGGCGTGTTGCAAATGTCACGGACTTTTTTTGACCTTCTCAAAATGGCGGCCCCAGGGCGGGAAAAATAAGGACTCCGGTCCGTCTAACTGGACTGCCTGCACAGAACACCGACGTCATGGCAGCCCCGACAGATTTTTTTGTGGCACTTTAAGCGTATACGACACGGACTACGTGCTCAATGGCGCAGCGGCCGGGCACATTTAGGCGGGTTGCTCAGAGGCATCTGGGTAAACCCCTATTTCTTCCGAGGGTCCTCTTTCAGTCGCCATCTCGGGCAGGGCGCGTCACGAATGTCACGGACTTTCTTTGACCTTCTCAAAATGGCGGCCAAAAAGGCGGAGAAAATAGCACACCCCGGTAAGTCTGCCGCCCTGTGGCCACAGAGCGGTACTGCAGCCCCCGAGCCAGCGCCCTGCCTCTCGCCGCTGGGTGCCGGGGGCGGCGGAAGGACGCGGCTGCCGAGCGAAGGAAGGGCGAGGGGCGGGAGCGAGCGGCATCGGAACAGGGCTGCAGCCCCCGGGCCCGCGCCTGCCCCGCTCCAGGCGCTGGGAGCGACCGCGGGCCGGACAATCCCGGCGGGGCGGCCCCGGGCAGGCAGCGCAGGAGGCGGAGCGGGGCCGTGGCTCTCCCCGCCCTCGCTGCCGCCAGCTTTGGAAGGTCGGGCCGGGCGCCCGTCCCGTCCCGCCGGCTCCCGGTCTCTGTAAACTCCTCTCTGGCTTCGCAGGTCCGTGCTGGAGAGTGGGAGAAAGGGCCCTGCTGGTTGCCGTGTCCTCGATGGGCAGCGAGCTCTGACCTTGGCCGGATGGGCTGCTGAGTAATGGAACAATGGGGATGCGCTTTTATGTATTTAGTGACCTTTACAGATTTCTCCCCCTGCTTCAGGTGAGCGTGCATCATTGCAGGCTTGGGATTGAGTGAAATGCGCTGAGGAAACCAGCTCTGGGGAGAGAGGGAGGGAGGGAAATCCTCTGTTAACATGTGCCTGTTCTTCTGTCAGACTCATCACGGCAGGACGGCGTGAAGACTGAAAGTGTAAGAAGATGTGGAGGGAAAGAGAGAATCTGACAGGAGCATTGAACGCACAGGTGCACGAATTCTGCTTTTGGGTTGGATTTAAACTCAGAAGTTGTAAGGAATTTGGGAAGGAGAAGGGACATTTCAGAAGGAGAAGGAGTTGTTGTTACAGTCCTGGCAAAATCTTTTGTTCTAGCTGATAAAAGAAGTTAGTTTAAATTAAAAAAAAATTAAAATGTGGGGTTTTTTTCCTTCACTATTGTATTCATTGGTGGTATATGGTGTGTTATTTCTTGGTATTATTAACTCTGTGTAAATTGTTTTTTGAGTGAAGCTAACTTTCTGGATGGGTTTTCAGGTAGGAATGGATGGTATTTCAGGTAGGATTAATTTCAATAGGTTTCTTTCATAGACTTCTCATAGGTATTACTGGGATTTTGGTATTGTTTACTGTATGTATAAACATACAGATTTGATAGGGCCAGCTGGGCTGCTGGAGTTTTGGGTGTGAATTTATTAGATGGCTTTGGTTAAATACAGAATAATTATGTAAGTTAACAGCAAATGACCCAATTTATCCAGCTATGCTACCTAAACACAAAGTTTTATGTCTTACCAGTTTTCTGTTCTTCTGCTCCAAGTAGCTGTTGCAAAAAAGAAAGCACTGTTATTTTTGTGAAGAGTTTTCTTCTATAACCAAGCCCTTTACTCCCCTTGAATCTGAGAGGCCAAACAGCTGCAGCTGTTCTGAGGGCTTTTATACCTGGTAGGATTTGCCCCCTCCCTTTTCCTGGGTGCCATGGGAACGAGAGGCGGGCACCATCGGGGGTATATTAACCCCAGCCTTGGCTGAGGGGCTTCATTCCCTCTCTGGGATGTGCTGGGGTAGGAGTTCTCCTCTCATTTCAGTGAAAAGGCTCTTTCAGCTCATCTCAGCTTGTTTCCAGCAGGTGTTTCTGGGCATCTAAAGCAGCAGAGGCTTGGAAGAGACTGTGAAGAAGACAGCATGGAATACAGGGAGTATGTAGGTTCACAATTGTGGGTTTTGTGTTTAGGGGTGTTAAAGCACCTTTGTAATTTCTGGTTTTGTTCTTGTTTTGTTTTTTATGGTTTTTAGGAGGAGCACGCCTTTCAGAGATTCCAGGTTGTGTCAAGCACAACACTTTTTGCAGCAGATTGATTGTGTCACAGGAGGGATCTGCCCAGTGTCAAGGATGATGTTTGAGATTGAGGCTTCAGGTGAGTTGAGGATTGTGAGTGGGAGAGGGAGGGTGAGCAGGTATCCAGTTAGGAGTTCTTGGGAGGGGGTTTGCAGGCAGCAGGGTGAGAAAGGGTGTTTATTTGTTTATTTGAGGCCCCCCCCCCACAAGGCTTCTAGCAGAGGCATTCCCATGTCTTAGAGCACACAGAGTCATCCACTGCACTCACAGGAATGCCATTTAACTTTGCCTTTCTCTAAGCCAGGTGCCAGCCCTAATAAAGGCCACAGCCTTGGAATCAGGATGAAGCTGGAGCCTGAGGGAGCCAGGCACACTCAGGAGAGGGCAAGTAGCTGACTGGCTGGGATTTGGCCCACATAACTCTGGACTCATTCTTTGGTTTTGGTTTTCTTTATTGTAGCTGACCGAGAGGCTCACAGGCCATCACGAGGCTCTCTGAAGCAGACTCATTTCAGGTGCAACGTGGATTCCCATCACCGAACATCCAAAAGATAAGTTGGGAGCCACGGCCTGGAGATGGGGGTGTAGCAGGTTGGGAGTTCTTGGGACAGATTTAAAAATTAGCGGAGGGAAAAGCAAACTTCTCCAAGGGCCTCTTAGGACAGCTAAAGGGAGAGGCTGTACTTTTGATGGCAGCTTTCAGGCGGGCAGTGCAGAACAGCTCTGGTTTGTGTCGTGGTTTCCGGTGTGCCGTGTTCCCTAGTGTGTCTTTGGGGTCCCTTTTGCCTTCTTCCCTCGAGGCCCTCACCACAAGCATGATGTGTGGTGTTTGATGTCCCCCTGTTTGTCACGTTCTGTGTCACGGGTGTCTGCACACATATGGGTGCCGGAGCTGTTCTGCCCTGCCGCATGGCCAGCTGCAATGGGACAAGCCCTGGGGAGTGTAAATTTGTAATGGGGGCTGTACTTGGGCTCTAGATGCTATTCCTAGATGGACCTAAGGTGTTTGCAGCTTGTGAGTTATCCTGGTGGTGTTTGACACATGTTCTGACTTTCTTTCAGGTGCAGATGCATTGCATCCATGGCAGAGGGTCAGAGTTAGCAGGTGCCGGGCCTTCCTAGGAGCACGGTGAGTAGCAGACTTGTGGGGTTTTGGCCGATGGGGTGCCAAGATCAGGCACTGATGTTTGGTTCTCTTTACTCTAGCTGTCTGAGAGACACCAGCCCGGTGACAGCAGGACCTTCCCAGCTGACGAGGTGGCCTTTCTTTGCACGTGGCACGGACTGGCATCGCCAGATGTCTGAGAGATAAGTAGAGGGCTATGACCCACAGAGGGGATGAAGGCAGGGTGCTGGTTTGGGAATTACTGGGAAGGGTTTTTGAGTCCAATTTGGCGGTGGGGGGGTGTCCATGAAGTGGCCCCTTAGGCCCCATGAAAGCCAAGTCTCACCTTTGATCACAGTGCTGAGGTGTTCAGGGCAGAGCAGTCCCGGTGTGTCTGGTGTCACTTGTCTGCTGTGCATTATGTGTTGTTTGTGTATCTCCTGTCTTTTACCTTAGCACTTTGAGGGGCCTGTCAGAAACCTTGGCATCATTGTTAGCATCTGTGATCTCTGCATTCCTTGGCCTGGCACCCAGGCCATAGAACTTTTGACTCGGGAGCTCAGACAGGCATCAGACTCTCTTCTGTCTTTGGAAGCATCCAGTCAGATGTCTTGTCAGGTCTTGTTCTGAGCTGTATGGACAGCTGTGCCCCACCTGGATCCATTATGGTGGATTAGGGCTTGAAAGAATGTGAGGGCAGGCAGAGGATTCTGACCATAGGATTCCTAGGCATCCATCTTTACTCTTCTTGGAATCAATCATTCAGTTAGCATCTTCTTCCTCCAGTGTTCTCTGAGCCTCATCAGCTCACCGTCAGTTTGAACTGAGTCATCTCCTTTTGCATGCTCTCAGTCCTTGCAGCCATTTTCCTTGCCAAGAGATTTCTGTTCCTGTTGTGTCCCCGTTGTGTGTCCTGTCCTGTCTGTCCTGTGTCACGGGTGTCAGCACACATTTGTGCCGGAGCTGCTCTGCTCTGCCGCATAGCCTGGTGCGATAGGAGAGGGCCCGGGGACTTGGAATGTGTAATGTGGGGTGTAGTTGGACTCTGGATGGGATTTGTAGATGGACACAGGACATCTGGAGCTCTTAAGATGATTCCAACATCTCTTAAGTTGTCCTGCAACAGTGTGACTCTTGTCCTTACGTTTTTTTCAGATTCAGAGGAATTAAATCTGGGCCAGAGGGCCCCAACCCCTGTGAGGGGATTCCCCCGAGCAGGTGAGGTCCCATTTGTCTGTGGAGCAGAAGTGTACATGGTGACTCTGTTAGAGCTCTGTTGTTTGTCTTTCTTTTTAGGAAGTGAATCTGGATAGCAGCAGTCAAGGTGAGCCGTGGAGAGAAGTGGTTGTTATTGCTCAGCTCTGAAGCACATCAATTTTTCAGCAGCTTGATCATGTCACAAGAGGGATCTGCCCAGTGTCAAGGATGATGTTTGAGATTGAGGCTTCAGGTGAGTTGAGGATTGTGAGTGGGGGAGGGAGGGTGAGCAGGTATGCAGTTAGGAGTTCTTGGGAGGGGGTTTGCAGGCAGCAGGGTGAGAAAGGGTGTTTATTTGTTTATTTGAGGCCCCCCCACCACAAGGCTTCTAGCAGAGGCATTCCCATGTCTTAGAGCACACAGAGTCATCCCATGCACTCACAGGAATGCCATTTAACTTTGCCTTTCTCTAAGCCAGGTGCCAGCCCTAATAAAGGCCACAGCCTTGGAATCAGGATGAAGCTGGAGCCTGAGGGAGCCAGGCACACTCAGGAGAGGGCAAGTAGGAATGCTGTGCCCCAAGCAGGGGTGCTTTGGTTTCTGCTGAGCAGGGCTTGCCCTATTCAAGGACTTTGCAGTGTCCCTTGGTACACCAGTGCAATGGTTTCTGCTGGGAAGGAAAGGATGAGCGTTGTAGACAGAGGCAACTAATGCACCTTAAACACCTTTGCTGTGTCTCTGTCCTTGTTTGAGACGTGGCCATCCACACCCTGGAAGGGGACGAGATTATTTCAATTTTATTTCTACTACAGGTTTTTTTGATCCATTAATGTATTTAAAGCCACTTTTTTTATCGTGCCCTGCCGTACTGTCTGTTGCTGTCTCAACAATGGATGTATCTGTGAGAGGACATCACTCTCCTGGGCAGTGAGTGCTAGAGGACAAAGCCCTTAGCTTAGCGTTGTTGGGACCAAACAAGGCAAGGAGTCATTGGTTTTCTTATTTTACTTCTTCCCCCATTTGTCATCCAGACTTCAAAATGAAGACCTGTAAATGCCTAGCTCTGTCTTGTGTTTAATGTGTTTTTATTTGCTTTTATGTAACCGCAAAAAGCAGTGAAAGAAGAAATGTGACTGGATCTCACTATTACTGTGTGAGGGCTTATTTTAAAGGCTGATGTATTTATGTTCTCTTTTTCCACTCCAAGCTTGACTTTTCCCCTCGTTTTTCCAGGTCTGCTGCATTGGGTGTCCCAAGGAGGGCTGGGTTCCTCAGCAGGGGTCTTAGGAGTTGGTGCTGATTCTACTTTTTCTGAGGGTGTATCAAAGTGTGCTAGCAGAATGATAGTTTTCTGCACTGGAAAGCTTTCCGTCAATGCCATCAGTGCACGTACGTGTTTGAATTGTGGAACCAGACGGACTAAGGAAAGCCAAGGCCCGTAGCGGATTTCTGTTTGCTCTGTCTGTGAGAAGCGGGCTGTGTGCTGGACAGGGAGAGGCGCTGTTGGAGTGGCATCGGCGCCAGGTGTGAGCTGTGAGGATGATGAGGGGCTCGGAGCAGCCCAGGTGTGAGTGTGAGGATGATGAGGGGCCAGCTCCTGCCGGGGCGAGGCTGTTTTAAGGGGAGGCTGTGCCTCAGCTCCCTTTTGCATGGAGCTGCTGAGTGGAGGGGTTTATGGGGCGCTCCTGGCGCTGTCTCACGGAAGGACTGCGAGAGCTTCTCCCAGGGTCGGCGGGAACTGCTGGATTCGCGCTTGGATACGTCCAAGCATCGCTTAAAGGAGGTGCCAAGGGACGAATCTTTGTGCCGGGGAGCAGCAGCCGAGCAGGTGAGCCCGTGTGGGTTTGGAGCGGGGAATTTTGTCCTTCCCCTTTGCAATTTCATCTTGCCAGTCCCTCCCTGGTTCCTCAGGAACAACAATGGAGTTTGTGAGGACGAAAGGAATTCAATTTGAGGGAAACAAGTTCTCTTCCAGTACTGGCTGTGTTTGAACTGGTAGGGGAGTCACCCTTTACCGGTGGTTTTAAGGGTATTGCTTGAAGGAAAACCAGAGTTTTCCAGGCTGTTAGGGGAATCCTGTGATCTATTTTAAGGGGAAAAGTATTGTTGTGGTGTTATGGAATTGATTTGAGAGTAGCCCCCCAATTTTTCATCACCCTAGGGTTCAAATAGAGGGAGCAGCCCTAGTGTCCCTCCTTTTCAAGGGTTTGAATGGAGGTGGAAATGGCCCTTTGCCATCAGTCGAAGGCTTTCATTTGAGGAGCGCCCCTTCTTTTGTGCTCTCGTAGGGGACGAACCTGAAGGGGAGAGGACACTTCTTTGCCCTTGTTGAAGGGAGGCGAGCCCCGCCTGCGGCGTCAGTTTCGGGCTTCGGTTGCGGGAAGCTGCAGCTGTGGCAGCGTTTGCAGGGCTGCAATGGGGCCGTGCCGCTGCATGGGAGGGCGCTTGTGGTGGCCGCGGCCCGGGCCGGAACGTTGCCGCTCGGGAGCGGCGCTGGCACGGCCTGGGCAGCTGCCGGGGCGCACAGGGGATTTGGCGCGGCCGGGCCGGCCAAGGGCGGCGGTGGCGGAGCCGCGCCGGTGCGAGCCGAGGGGAGCCGCGCCGGGCCGGCCAAGGGCGGCAGAGGCAGCGCGGGCGCTGCTGCGGCGGCCCGGGCGGTGCCGGCCGCTCCGGCCGCTCCGGGCGCGGGGCTCGGGCGCCGCCGCCACCCCCGGGCCCGGTGCCGGCCCCGCCGGGCAGGGGCAGCGGGCGCGGCTCTCCGGGCCGGCGCCGGCCCCGCGTGCCAGAGGAGCCGCCGGAGGAGCCGCTCTCCTGGCGGGAGCCGCGCTCCGTCCGGGGCCGGCAGCGAGCGCGGGCTTCGGCTGCTCGCAGTGCTGGGGCGGTGCCGCGGTTCGGAGGCGCTTTGTCGGCATTGATTGCATCATCGTGCTTGGTTTGCAGCGGGTGTACGCTAAGGGCTACGGTGTTCTTCCTGAGTGGTGCGGTTCTCGGTGCCGGTGGGGATGATAAAGGTTCGTTTCGGATTGGGTTTCGTAGTCGGATATGTTTTTTTTGCCGGGGTATTATGTTTAGAAAGGCGCGCAATGGTTTTTACGGGTCGTAGCGCGAAGCAGCGGTTCGGATTTTAATTCTGTTGAGGTGGCTTTTATTGGCGTGAGCGGGTAGTGTTTGTTTCGGTGGGCTTTTGAGGTAGCGTCGTGTCGTTCATAGCAGCGGGTTTTTAATCTCGAGAATTGCATGTGTGTTTATCGTCTTCCAGGGCTTTTATTTATTTGGTTGGTTTGATTGTAGTGTATGTTTTATGGTTGCGGGTAATTTGGGAGACATTGTTTATGGTTACGTTTGTCTTTAGGCTTTGTGTTTGTTTCTAGGTGTTATTTTTATTTTGATAGCTTGAGGCACTATGGGTTTATTCAGTTGGGAATAATATTTTTGTTGCAGATTTAAGTTTATTTGGTTTTTGGGATTATTCTTGTTGTTGGTTTCTTCATTTTCTTTTGGTGTTGTTGTTGTTGTCTTGTAATGTATTTGAGTATTGTTTATCAGGGTTTTTTTGGGAACGTGGGTATTTATATGGTAGGTTTTTAAAGTTTTTTTTTTACTAGGGTAGTTAATTTCTTAGTTTTTAGCGGTTGAGATGTTTTCCATTTTGTTAATTAGTTCGGTTTTTAAAGTTATTTTTACGGAGGATTGTTTATTCTTTGAGTTAGTGTAGAGGTAGAATTTTGTTGGTTTTTTTTTTTTTTTTTTTGTTTAGTAACGTTCAGGGTGAGTGGCACTGTCTGGAGTTTAGAAGATTGGTTTGACTTGTAATTTGCTGTGTGTGTTTCTATAGGGTTTTCTTTTCTTTTGGTTCCATTTTTCGGTCGTGATGAGAATTGTTATTGACAAGAGTGTTCTTTGTTTTTTCTCTGACGCTTGTTTGGCTGTTGGAGGTGTCTCGATGTTTTTGGAAGATATTGGTGGGAATTTGATGCTGTTTGTTCTGTCATTTCATTTAGGAATTGGATTTTAAATATACAATTATAACTCTCACTATATTGAAACAAAAGAAATAGATGTGTAGAAATGGGAATGAGCCAACGTTATTTTTATATATTCGGTCAATCTTTAAAATTTAACATGGAACATAAGTCATTATATGTTGCAATTAGTTATTCTATTTTTTAATAGAGCATTGTGTAGGCATACGGATATATGAATAGAGAATATAAATGGAAATACAACCCAAACAAAAAAGCAAATATAGAAATGTATTGCAACTATATGCAGATATATAAAAAATTAGTAATGAAGTGTAAATATACAATAACATAAATTGATCCAATATATAATACAAGTAATACTGTATATCTCTTTTTAAAATATATTATAGGAAATGGATATAAAGTAGGTATAAATATAGTACACGGATGTGATATATCTATCATTTTTTGTATATTATGATAAATACAAAGATTAAAAAAAAAATTAAGGTAGTTTAAAATAATGGATGGTTTTGTTTTTTCTTTGCCAAAGCAGGGATTTTAGTGTAAAAATTACAAATACAAATACTATAAAGGTAGAAATCTAAGTATAGAAATACATCATAAGCACATTAAAGATTTATATAAAAATTAGAAATATAAGGAAAAATAAGGGGTAGCAGCATATATGGTACATAATTTAAAAAATAATTCCCGTATATTTTTGGATAAGAGGCATATTAGATGTAGTTATGAATATAATGCATCAATATAAACTATAAATATAAATTTGAATATAGTCATGCAAGCTATAAATATAAAAATATTTCAATATAGTTTAAAAGAAGGGTTTTTTGTATTTATTGAGTTAGAAAGGAATTTTAATTTTAAATAATGAACGTGTTCTAGAAATAGAATTTCAAAAATATAAATATAGAATCAATACATAAAGATATTTATAAAAACACAAAAGATAAATAAATATTATTAGTAGGAATAGACGTAATATAGTATAAGGAATAGACATAATATACTGTAGAAATTACATACTGCATCCATGTCCACTATAAATATGCACTTGAATATAAATACGAAAAATAGAAATATCAAATTTATTTAAATATCATTTAAAAGAACGGAGCTTGTTTTGGTCACGTCGGATAAGAGGCAGGTTTTTGGCATTTATTTCAGAGCAGTTTTTGTCTGGGGTCGCCCCTGTTCTTTTTTGCCGCCTTCGCTGCCCGCAGCCCCGAGGCGCGCTGCGCCCCCGTCTGGGGCGGGCGGCAGTGCTGCCGCCTTGTGGGCAGAGCGCGGTACTGCAGCCCTGCGCCGGCAGGCAGCCGAGAGGCCGCCATGCTGGGAGTGGCGTGTCACGGGTGTCTCGGACTTTTCGTTGACCTTCTCGAGATGGCGGGGAAGTGGAGGACCCCAGTGGGCGTAAGTGAACTGCCTGCATGGAACACCGACGTCATGGCGGCCCCAACGGATTTTTCTGTGGCGTTTGAAGCGTATCCGATACATGCTGTGGGCTCAGCGTCGCCGCGGGCGGGCGTATTTCTGCGGGTTGGCGGAAGGCATCTGGGTAAACCTGGCCTGTCTGCGCCGGGGTCCTCTCATGCCCGCTCTCCCGCCCTCAGCGAGCCGAGGATGGCCGAAAAATCCCGACTTGAGCCGAAAAGCCGAGTGTGCCGAAAACAGCCAACTTTAGCCGAAGAGCCGAGTGTGGCTGAAAATAGCCGAGTTTACCCGAAGAGGCGAGTGTAGCCGAAAACAGCCGAGTTTGCCCGAAGAGCCGAGTGTGGCCGAAAACAGCCGAGTTTGCCCGAAGAGCCGAGTGTGGCCGAAAACAGCCGAGTTTGCCCGAAGAGCCGAGTGTGGCCGAAAACAGCCGAGTTTGCCCGAAGAGCCGAGTGTGGCCGAAAACAGCCGAGTTTGCCCGAAGAGCCGAGTGTGGCCGAAAACAGCCGAGTTTGCCCGAAGAGCCGAGTGTGGCCGAAAACAGCCGAGTGTACCCGAAGAGCCGAGTGTGGCCGAAAACAGCCGAGTTTGCCCGAAGAGCCGAGTGTGGCCGAAAACAGCCGAGTTTGCCCGAAGAGCCGAGTGTGGCCGAAAACAGCCGAGTTTACCCGAAGAGTCGATGATAGCCGAGTGGAGCCGACACTGGCCGCATTTAGAGAATGTGCTGAATATGACCGAGTTTAGCCGCACCGTGCCAAGTTGGGCCGAAGAGCCGAACTGAAACGAGTTTAGACCAAGAGCCGAACCAAGCCGAATTGAGCCGAGTTTCTTGAAACAGAACCGAAGGACGCCGCAGCGCTCTCCCTGCAGGTCTCCGGGGCACACGGCAGGGGGCGCTGTGCCTGCAGTGCGCCGGGACAGACGGCAGGGAGCGCTGGGGCTGCAGTGCGCCGGCGCACACGGCAGGGGGCGCTGTATAAAGTAAGTATAAAATATCAACTCTCTATAAGAAGGAATAAAAGCTCTATGTCATGTGCAGCAGTAGAAGATTTCAGGCTCCCAGGGAATAAATAGTTTTCTTTAAATCATTTTCGTTTTGGAGGTATTTTTTACTCCCAGGTAGCCTGAAAGTTTCTACTGCTGCTTTTTTACTCTAAAGCTAGAAAGGAAAACCAAAATCAGAAATAGAAAAAAGGGAAGGGAAGGAAAGGAAAGGAATGAGGACCACAAGAGGGAAGGGAAGGGAAGGGAAGGGGTGAAAAGCAGAGTGAAAAAGGAAAAAAGAGTTGGAGCGAAAAAGAGAGGGCATTCGGGAGGAGCGTTGCTGCCTCAGGTCCTTCCCCACCCAGGGGCGAAGGACCCGTTTGATGCCCGGGAGGGACTGCAGCTCCCGGTGGCGGAGGACGGAGCAGTGGCTGTCAGCCCGAGACTACAACACCCGGCACGCACTGCTGCCGGCGAGGCGTGTGACGCAACGGCTGACGCGGCACCGGAGTGGCTGGCGTGCCAGGCGGCCGCGCGTGGCTGTGCGCGGGCAGCTCCCGGCCCCTGTCCCGCGCGGGACGGCGCCGCGGTGGCGACGCCGGAGGGGCGAAACCTCCGTCTGGCCGCCCGCACGGAGCTGAGCAGCGCGGAAGGAGCGTCGGCCCGGTTCTTCGGCCTTACTGAGCGGTAGCGATGGCGGAGGGCGAGGCGGTGCTTTGCTGCCGCGGGCCGGGAGCTGCAGGAGCCGCCCCGGGCGAGCGGCGCCGGGCGCTCCCGCGGTCCCTGTGGGGCGGCTGCCCTCAGGCTGGCGGAGGCGCAGCAGCCCCCGAGCTGCAGCCGTCTCCCGCGGGCTGCTGCCGGTGCTGCGGGCGGAGGCGGCTCCGCCGCGTGTTGGGCGTTGCGAGCAGAGAGCGCTGCGATATCGCCGGAATGACTGGGCTGCTGCCTGCGCTAGTGCTCGAGGCTCTTTCTGCCATGCAAACGGATGGAGCGGCGCTGAGCGGTAAACCCAGAGATGGCTGGGAGAATGCCCAGCGCAGGGAGCAGGCGGGCTGTATCCTTCCGATGGTACAGGTGCGATCTGCAAACTCATCCCCTTCTGCCCCTGCCCTCCCGAGCCCCAGGGAAAGTGCTTTCCAGCATTGTCGGGCTTCTGAAAGACAAAACTTGTGATTTGACACTAGCATCCAGAAAAGGTTTCTGTCTAGATTAGCACATGCCTAAATTGTTCTTGGTTACATCCCATGACCGGTTTTAGGCAGTGACTTTATACTGCTTTTAGGATTTTCTTGTACAAAGGTGAGAAAATAGGCAGGTCTGATAGTGGTTTCACTTTTTTTCTACTTCACGTTCCATGAGATTCTTTTATCCAAGCACTTGTTTTAAAATTGTACTGTAGGCGTTTATGGTTCACTTTTTTTTTCTTTGCAGCACCCGTGACTTTTTTTTTTCTCTAAATCGGGAGTAAATATAGCTGAGTAAAATTACCTTGGTTTTCTTCTTTCTTTTCCAACTGAGTTCTTTTTATTAAAAATCCTATTTGAATATGTAGAAAAAGTGGGTATGTCCTGTAATATATCCTAGCTTTTCTTGTTTACAGGGTACTCAGAAAATATGTCTCTCTTAGAGTCCCACAGAAACGTTCTCAGTGCGATCTCTATCAAGGTATGTATTTACAAATAAGTGATCCCTTTAGATATTTGACTGTGTACCTTTTCCTGTAATTCAGAGCTTTCGTTCCGTGCCTTTTATGATAAACCTATAAAACATGTAAAAATGGTTTTGCACGTCTTAATCGTTGCAGGCAGCACTAAGTGGATTTAGAGCCTGTTCTTGACCAGACAAAGGGAAAAAGTGTGACATTGATGTTGAACTTGTCATTTTTCATTGGACTTGTCTTTAATTATTTAGGAATAGAGAGAACTAGAAAAAGAGAGAAATAGAATTGGTTATTGAGCACTCCTCAAATGCTCACCGTGATTCAGTGCAGAGCCAAAGTGAAGGGTGATGGAACAGAGCTCTGTGCTTTAGAAGGAAATAAATTTAAACCTGACCTCCACACAGTGTCTCACTAACTTCTGTTGTTTTAAAATACAAAATACGTTTAGGAAGTGTTGGAAGTTAGTATTTTGGGAAAGAAATGGCAGTTCCACAGAACATTCCATTTAACAGAGGCTCTCGGAACGATTCATGTTGTAACTGCTGTCACTGCAATTGGTTGGTGGTTCAGCCTTGAAATGTGCACTTGCCCTTCTATAAAGCACTGTTTTGTTTGCCTTTCAGTGCTATGAGTCTTGATAAATTGGAGAAGAGCCCAAGAGAAATTTTTCATCCCTTGATATGAAAGGTAGGAAGTGACTTTTTTTGGTTTGGTTCTTTTTCTTTATTGTTTTCTGGAAATAAAAGTAATTAAGTATAGGTATGACTGGTTTGTTTCTTCCAGTAGCAGGTGATAATAATAGTAGTAGTAATAGTAAAAATAATAATAGAAATAATAATAATAGTAACATAATAGTACTTAAACTGTCTTTATCCATTGCACTGGCCATTTCAAATCAAAACTTGTAAACACAAATCAAACCATCATCCTTGTAGAATCTTTCACAGCAGTGGGCTAAAGATCCTGGTTTTGTTGACAGGATTTATCGGTTCTGGAAGAACAAGAGGGAAGTACAAGCCTAACTACTTCTAGCTCACAGACCCGCCCAGTGAATACAGCTTTGTATTTTGATGGGCTTGTGATGACTTTGAAATCAATTGCTCATTACAGTAAAAAAAAAAAATAATGTTTTTTTGAACGTGACAGCAGAAATAACTTTCAGTACCAACTTAATAATAATAGATCGCCAATTTAAGTTAAAAATTCATGCTATACTATCAAAATTTAAAGGTAAAATATTATGTATTAGGTGATGGTATAAAGTGTATGTTCTAATGTGTAGGATGTATGCAAAGATACATACATACCTGAAAGTCCTTAGAGGAAACAAATTTTTATGTCTGCTGTTTGACTGTTTGTCATACAATATTTGGTTTTATTTCCCAGGGATCGGTGAATTTTAACTTTGGAGTCCTCTATGCTAAGGATGCTCGGCTTACAGATGATGAAATGTTCAGTAATGGTGAGTTTTTCACCTTCTCTTTAATTGCTATGCTGATCTGAATAAGAAAAAAACAAAAGCAAGAGAAAAAAAAAGGATGGTTTATTATTTTTGTACGCTGTTATGTTTGTTTCCTCAGTATTTGCTGCAGCTCTGCTTACCCAAACTTTGGGTTCCTTCTGTCCCACTGGGAGTCGCCCGATTTGGTTGCATCTGGTGAAATTCACCCTGAGACCTTAGAGAACCAGCTCAAATTACGTGAGAGCCATTTGCAGTTCTCTGCAGACACCTGGAGAATGGGTGATGCTTCTGAGGATCTGGCAAGTGTACTTCTATCAAAACTCAGTCTGTGAAATTTCTGGGGAAAACCCTTCTGTGTACCGAAGGGTTCAAACTCTGGTGAGGATCCAGTTATCAGGTGCTCACCTGCATGGTTCCAGCTCTTAAAGTGAACACTTGTACTCTTGCCCTGTAGTTTATATCAATTGTATTTTTGTTATTTTGCAAGATTTCACGGCTTTGCAAAATACTGTGCATTTGACTCTTTGGAACCTGTCAGATCGTTCTTTGGTGCAGCACCACCTCATGGGACACTTGGCTGCTGTCCTGAAGGGGTTGGTCGTAAATCCTGGAGGGTTTATAAGTCTTCTGTCCCCAGGGAGGTATCGTGCTTTGTTTGCTTTTGTTCTGTTAGTTAGGCACTGGTTTTCATTGGAAGTATGAATTTCAAACTACCCTGTTCTTTTTTTAACTGTTTTCCTGGTTCTCTCCCTACGGCAGGGAAAGACTCTCGTGTCCTTGTCGTCAGGCTCGGTGCTGTCCAAAAAGATACAGAGACTAAAACAATCATAAGAAGCAAAATATGACTGCAGGGAAAACAAGCTGGAGAGAACAAAAGGTGATATTGTTATCCTTACCCTCTATTAGAAACATCCACTGTGCTTTGATGTGGTAGCTGCCAGGGGCTTGTTAGCTCTTTGTAGGCAGGTGTGGGTGTTCACTTGTAGGTTTTTTCTCTGGACAAGTCAATTCAATCTTTGCTAAGCTTATATTTGCAGGTTACTCTCTAGCACAGTCCAGCATGACATTTTTGAATGTTGTAAAAATACCATGTTACTTGGAAATTGCTAATGATGAGAAGCCTTAGGGAAAAAAGAAGATTTCAGGGTTGGAAGATGTGAGAAGAATTTTGTGGGGATGTGAGACTGAAATAAAGCGCACTTGAAGCTGGACTGGCACGCTGGCAGATCCCCTATTAAAGAGTAGTGCTTAAATTAGCCTGGGGGTTGCCCATTGTTTCTGTAGAAATCAATGTTTCCTGGTCTTCAGAAGTAAGCTGCTTTGAAAAGCTGGAAGGTGCAGTATACTGACAATCCCCGTGCTTTGGATTAAAAGCAGATTTCAGAAGGGTGACAGGCTTTTGTCTTTTCCTAGACGTCGATGTAATCCTATCGAGGAGTTTTTAATTCTGTGTTGCCATGTCATCCCTCAGAGCCCTGTCGTACTAATCGTCATACAGATACAAAACAAAACATCAGACCCTGTCCCAGCCACTTAGAGCCCAGAACACGATTTCCTCAGGCTGCCATTTGTGTGCCATCGGTACTCACCACGGAAGCGAGCCGGGGATGTTGCAGCTGTTGGGAACAAACCGCTTCTCGTCACACAGAAATGGAATTCGGACGACGCCTCGGCCAGCCCCTCTCTGCCGTCGTCTCCTGAATCTGCAGCAGAGCAGTTCCAGTCCATCTGGGTACGTGTAATCCAGCTCCTGACGATCTGAGCACACGGAGCAGCGCTCAGCTGCTGTGGGGGGCTCAGGGAAGGCAGAGTGTGCATTGTCATCTTCCTGAACCTACAGACAAATCAAAGTGAGAAGCCACAGGGTGGAAATCACTCGCATATATGCTAAATAAAACTTGCAGATTTATTTAAGAATTGTTTCTGCTTGTTCTTTTTTGTGCTTCTGTGCTTAGAAAACATCCCTATACAATCAGTT
This sequence comes from Zonotrichia albicollis, assembly GCF_047830755.1. Taxonomy (NCBI): domain Eukaryota; kingdom Metazoa; phylum Chordata; class Aves; order Passeriformes; family Passerellidae; genus Zonotrichia; species Zonotrichia albicollis. The sequence goes on from NC_133860.1 coordinate 87,630,550, forward strand.
CAATTCATCAGTTGAACCTTTGTTTGCAGACCCTCACTGAGCAGAATTTGTTGCAGACTCAGTGCACGCTGCGCTGGAGTGTGAGGAGCTCAGTGCACTGCCGGGAGTGTGAGGAGCTCATGTGTGCTACTTTTTGCTTTAGGACGCTCTAAGGTATTTATTCCTTTTGGGATACATGATGAGAATTCCCAAGAGAGGTAGTTATAAGGTATGACATCGGGAAAAAAGCCTGTGTGGTTGGAATGTTGTTGCTGTCAAAAGTTAATTCTTTCTTAGCCAGTAGTTAGCTTTTTGCTTTATTTTTGTGGTAGCAGTATTTTATTGTTTAAAAAATTGCTTCAAAATAACTTCGGTGGCTGGCCATCGGTACCTTGTTCAGATTTGCCTATTTGCTTGTAGCTAAAAAGTTCACATCTTGTTTATCATTCTATTTTAGAAACTGTTGCCCAGCCAACTAATAACTGAATATCTATCTGTCTGGGACACGGGGAGAGGATTTAGGTAATGTCTTTGTTTCCAGAAAAAAGTTCCTGTGTAGTTTCTAAATAGAGGAGAGGGGGGTGAAGACTCGGGGCTCTGATGCCATTGGGGCACCCCAAGGTCCCCAGGAGAGGGAGCCCCACTGGGGTGCAGGAGCAGGTGTGTTCTCATGTAATATAGAACAAATTATAAATATAAATAGGAAAATTATAAATGTAAAATATTTTTTAAATAGTTAAATAAAGCGGGGGTTTATTTGTCAATAGGCAGTGTTTTGATTATCCAAATTATAAGTACAAATCATATAAAGGTAGAAATCTAAGTATAGATATATGTCATAAATACATATAAAGTTTAAAAACAGAAGAAAAAATTAGTTGTAGCAGTAGATATGATACATAATACGAATAATAATAATTTAAATACATTTCTAGAATTTTAAATATATTAGATCTAATTATTAATATAATGCATCAAAAGAAACTATAAATATGAATGTGAATATTATTATAGAAAGTATAAAAATATTTCAATCTCGTTTAAAAGAAGGTGGATTTTTGTATTTATTTGGTTAGCGACGAGGTTTTTATTTTGAATAATAGAAGTATTATAGAAGTATAAATCTAAATATAGAAATATACAATCTATAGAGAAAGATATTTGTAAAAACACGAGCGAACGACGCCTCCTTCGGCCGAATGGAACGAGCTCAGCCGAAGCAAGGCGAGACCGGCCGAACCTGACGGCCTCGAGCGAACCGAGGCCAGGCTTGCGAGGCTGCCTGAACGGAGCCGAGCTCAGGCGAACCGAGCCCGCTGCTCTCGTGCGCGCTAATTAGCGCGAGTGCGGTCACCGCCTAATGAGCCCCTGTGCCGCCCCGCGCTCCCGGTCGTGTCCGTGCGATGGGCGGGCCGCCCGCGGGACGCGGCAGCAGGAGAGCCCCGAGCCGGGCGCGTTTAACGTGAGGCGGCGCCGCTTGCCCGCCCTCAGGGAGCCGACCCGAGCCGAGGCGCGCCGAACGCATGGAGAGCGGCTCCGAGTTCGGCCGAAGCGAGCCGAGCACACTGAGCGACTCCGAGTTCGGCCGAAGCGAGCCGAGGCGCGCCGAAGAGGCGAATGCAGCCGAATGCGGCCGAAGAGAGCCGAGTTTAGCCACAGAGCCGATTCGAGCCGAGTGTCTCCGGAGCGAGCCGAGCTCCGCCGAGCGCAGCATCCCGGGCAGGGCGAGGCGCCGGGCCGGGCTCGGGGTGCAGCCGGGGCTCTGTGAGGCTTCCCCGCCTGTCCCTCTCTCTACCCCTCCTTCCTTCTCAACGTATTCGCCTTCTCTCGCTCCCTTTCCCCCATTCTCTCTCCCCCCACAAGCCCGGCTCCTACCTGTCCTGTCCCTAGCCCGCTACTCCCTTCTGTTCCCCCTGTCTCCGTCCTCTGTCCACCCTCCCTCCTCCACCCTCCCTCTTCCCCCTTCCCGGGTTTCCCTTCCCGTGCAGCTTTCCTCCACAGCCCGACCCCCTCGCCGCCCTTTCTCATGCCCTGCTCTCTTCCCGTGCCCCCTTTCCGTCTTCGCCGCGCAGCCGCGGGGCTCGGGGCGCCGGAGAATAAAGGCCCGAGGGCCGGAGCCCGGCGTCCCTCGGCCCTTGCAGGAGTCCCTGCACGGGGCCGGAGGCTCTCGGCGGATCCCCCCGTGCCGGTCAAATGCCCCGCCGGACAGCGCCGGAGCTGCGGCTTTCCCGGCACGGCGCCGAGAGCGGCCCCCGCTCTGTGCCGCGCCGTGCCCGCCGTCTGTGCCGCTCCCTCTCGCTGCCCCTGGCCCGGGACAGCGAGGCTGGGGAGGAACCTCGGCCCTTCTGGGAGCCGCCCCGCTTTCTTGTTGCAGCAGAATCCCTTTCTGCGGGGATGGACGTGTGCAAAGGGCTTGGAGGAAGCGCTGCGCTGCTGTCCGGGGCAGTCGGACTCGTTCTGTGCCTTCTTTGGGGCTCAGGGAAAGGGGGTGAAGACTCGGGGCTCTGATGCCGTTCGGGCACCCCGCGGTCCCCAGGAGCGGGAGCCCCACTGCGGTGCAGGAGCAGGCGGGGGGCGGGCGAGGGTCGTCACGCTGGGGGCCGTGCCCCAGAGGGACCCAAAGCTGCCACCAAATTCAGGGAGGGGTGGGTGTAGAATGCTAAAACCTGTCAAGGTATTCGTTTTTATAGGTCTTGGTAAAGAATAGGAATTTGTCTCTAAATTCATCTGGGGAGAAACCCTCTCTATCCACTCATTGTTTACAGGAATGCAGAAAACTCCGAGTGGAGATGGGTAGCAGTTTTGAAGATACTGCCCTAGCGTTTTTATCTAGGAATGGACCGAGCTGTGCCCCGAAACCATCAGAACAGCTGCAGGAGGCAATAGAAAGGGCTCTCTGGCACCTTCTGCCTCCGTTCTCTGCCAGTCCCCAAATCGTGTCGCAGTCCCGGAAGAGGCGCTTGTCATCCAGAGTGTGTCATGGTTTGAGCCTGGCACAGAGCCAGTGCCCCCCATGAAAATGCCTCACCCTGGTGTCTGCTGTGAGATGTGACCAGGAATAAGCAAAACAGGCTCTAACTTAAACATAAAGACCACTTTATTACTTAAACTACAGGAAAATAGGGAGGGACTATAAGGAAAAAAAAAAAAAGAAAAGAATTGAAAACCTTACAAAAAAACCATTTTCCTCCTCCCCCACCACCTGACTTTCCCAATCCGATACATTCTCCCAAAACAACTGCCCAGCCCGGCACGACACTTTAGTATACTCAAACATCAGTTCATGAAGAGGAAAGGAGTCCTTCTCGTTCCATAGGCTTCTCCTGCAAGCACACTGAAACCTCGTGTGCTTCTCTGTTACTTCGGCACCGCCCGGAAGAAAAAAAGTCCTTCTGCCGCTTGTAACATCGTCCTTCCATGCCCAGTGCTCTCACCACTGACGGCATGGACCAGAGCTGCTTTTAGGGTTGTCTTTCAAGGATGCCTTGTCTCACTCCAAAAAGGCACAGTCTCTGCTTTTGGGACATCTGTCCCCCCCATATTTTTCCAACCCCCTGGGGCCGGGGGGTCCTCACGAAGAACCTTCCTGGTTTTGAGGCACTGCCTCCCCCTAAATGCAGTCTGTGTCACAGGAACAACTGAGTCCATAGCCACGAGAAAAGTCCAGCCAAAAGGCCACTCCAAATCATCTCTCCCCATCCAATCATCTCCACAATTTTCCGGGCCAGGTCCTTATCTTATCTCATCTCTCATCTCCCTTCTTATTCAGCTTCGAGGAGGATTAGCATTTTTGCAAGGCCCCAATCATGCAAGAAAGGGTTAAAAGTTTTCAGTCTCTGTCTGTCCTGGGACGAGATGATACTCCCACACGTGCTGCTGCTGCGGCCGGCCGGGCTCCCTCCCCCCTTCTCCTCCTGGCTGGCTGCCATCACATTCGGTGCCGCCGGCTCTCTCTCTCTCTCTCTCTCTTTTTCTTGGGGGGGGGGGGGGCTGGCTGCCCGATTGTCTCGATGTCTCTTGGGGCTCCCCCACCCTTCCATCCTTGAAAGCCCCCTCAACCCCCACCTCTGTCCAGGCCCCAGGCCTCCCGCATGGCGGCCCCTCCCCCGCCCAGCAGCAGCGGGCCGGGGGGGGGAAGAGATCTGACCTCTTCGCCCGACGATGTCCAAAAGAGGAAGTGCCAGGGCAGTGCCTTGCTTTTAACCCCTGTGTATTCTCGGAGGTGTGTCCAAACCCCACTGGCCACACCGGACGCCAGTCTCAAACCCAAAACCTTCATTGGTTTGACCACAGCTTCCCAGAATTCCCACTCCTTCCTGGTCAAACCATGACAGAGTGCCAAATAAAGACCTGTAAATTCCCAGCTCTGCCTTGTGTTTCATGTGTTTTTTTTACTTCATATTTATGTCATTACAGAAAGCAAGGAAAGAAGAAATGTGACTGGTTCCCACTATTGCTGTGTGAAGGCTTTTTTAAAAGGCTGGTGTATTTGTATTCTCTTTCTCCACTCCAAGCTTGACTTTTCCCGTTTTTCGACGTCTGCTGCATTGGGTGTCCCAAGGGGTCTTAGGAGTGGCGCTGATCCTGCTTTTTCTGAGGGTTAATCAAAGTGTGCTACCAGAATGATAGTTTTCTGCACTGGAAAGCTTTCCCTCAATGCCATCAGTGCACGTACGTGTTTGAATTGTGGAACCAGACGGACTAAGGAAAGCCAAGGCCCGTAGCAGATTTCTGTTTGCTCTGTGTCTGTGAGAAGCGGGCTGTGTGCTGGACAGGGAGAGGCGCTGTTGGAGTGGCATCGGCGCCAGGTGTGAGCTGTGAGGATGATGAGGGGCTCGGAGCAGCCCAGGTATGAGTGTGAGGATGATGAGGGGCTCGGAGCAGCCCAGGTGTGAGTGTGAGGATGATGGGGCTCGGAGCAGCCCAGGTGTGAGGATGATGAGGGCTCGGAGCAGCCCAGGTGTGAGCTGTGAGGATGATGAGGGGGTGGCTCTTGCCCCAGGCGGTTTTAACGGGGGGAGAGTTTGCCTCTGTACATTTTTGCATGGAGCTGCTGAGTGGAGGGGTTTATGGGGCGCTCCCGGCGCTGTCTCACGGAAGGACTGCGAGAGCTTCTCCCAGGGTCGGGGGGAACACCCGGATTCGCGCTTGGATACGTCCAAGCATTGCTTAAAGGAGGTGCCAAGGGACGAATCTTTGTGCCGGGGAGCAGCAGCCGAACAGGTGAGCCCGTGTGGGTTTGGAGCGGGGAATTTTGTCCTTCCCCTTTGCAATTTCATCTTGCCAGTCCCTCCCCGCTTCCCCAGGAGCAGAAATGGAGCTTATGAGGACGAAAGGGATTAAGGAGAAGGAAGCAGCTCCTCTTCTTTTCTTGTCTGCGTTTGAACTGAGGGGATCCCTCTTCACTTGTGGTTTTAAGGGCGTTGATTGCAGGAAAAGCTGCCTTTTCCAGGCTGTTGGGGGTATCCCGGGGGTGACAGGGAATCCCTGCGTTCTATTTGAAGGGGAATGGGAAAAGTATTCTTGTGGTGTTATGGGTTTGGTTTGAAGGCAGCCACCCCATTTTCATCACCTTAGGGTTGAAATGGAGGGGGCAGCCGTGGTGTCCCTCATTTTCAAGGGTTTGAATGGAGGTGGAAATGGCCCTTTGCCATCAGTCGAAGGCTTTCATTTGAGGAGCGCCCCTTCTTTTGTGCTCTCGTAGGAGACGAACGTGAAGGGGAGAGGACACTTCTTTGCCTTTGTTGAAGGGAGGCGAGCCCCGCCTGCGGCATCAGTTTCGGGCTTCGGTTGCGGGAAGCTGCAGCTGTGGCAGCGTTTGCAGGGCTGCAATGGGGCCGTGCCGCTGCATGGGAGGGCGCTTGTGGTGGCCGCGGCCCGGGCCGGAACGTTGCCGCTCGGGAGCGGCGCTGGCACGGCCTGGGCAGCTGCCGGGGCGCACGGGGGATTTGGCGCGGCCGGGCCGGCCAAGGGCGGTGGTGGCGGAGCCGCGCCGGTGCGAGCCGAGGGGAGCCGCGCCGGGCCGGCCAAGGGCGGCAGAGGCGGCGCGGGCGCTGCTGCGGCGGCCCGGGCGGTGCCGGCCGCTCCGGCCGCTCCGGGCGCGGGGCTCGGGCGCCGCCGCCACCCCCGGGCCCGGTGCCGGCCCCGCCGGGCAGGGGCAGCGGGCGCAGCTCTCCGGGCCGGCGCCGGCCCCGCGTGCCGGAGGAGCCGCCGGAGGAGCCGCTCTCCTGGCGGGAGCCGCGCTTCGTCCGGGGCCGGCAGCGAGCGCGGGCTTCGGCTGCTCGCAGTGCTGGGGCGGTGCCGCGGTTCGGAGGCGCTTTGTCGGCATTGATTGCATCGCTGTGCTCGGTTTGAAGCGGGTGTACGCTAAGGGCTACGGTGTTCTTCCTGAGTGGTGCGGTTCTCGGTGCCGGTGGGGATGATAAAGGTTCGTTTCGGATTGGGTTTCGTAGTCGGATATGTTTTTTTTTGCCGGGGTATTATGTTTAGAAAGGCGCGCAATGGTTTTTACGGGTCGTAGCGCGAAGCAGCGGTTCGGATTTTAATTCTGTTGAGGTGGCTTTTATTGGCGTGAGCGGGTAGTGTTTGTTTCGGTGGGCTTTTGAGGTAGCGTCGTGTCGTTCATAGCAGCGAGTTTTTAATCTCGCGAATTGCCTGTGTGTTTATCGTCTTCCAGGGCTTTTATTTATTTGGTTGGTTTGATTGTAGTGTATGTTTTATGGTTGCGGGTAATATGGGAGACATTGTTTATGGTTACGTTTGTCTTTAGGCTTTGTGTTTATTTCTAGGTGTTATTTTTAATTTGATAGCGTGAGACACTATGGGTTTATTCAGTTAGGTATAAATTTTTTGTTGGAAATGAAAGTTTATTCGGTTTTGGGGCTATTTTTGTTGTTGTGTTTTTTTTTTTTTTTTGATTGTTTTTTGCTGTTGTTCTTTCATGTATTTGATTGTTGTTCATCGGGTTTTTTTTGGGAATATGGGTATTTATATGGTGGATCTTTTCAAGTAGTATTGAGTAGTTGTTTTCTTAGTTTTTAGTCCTTGAGATTTTTTCTATTTCGTTAAGTAGTTCGTCTGTTATATTTACAGAGGATTGGTCATTCTTTGAGTTAGTGTAGAGGTAGAATTTTGTTTATTTTTTTTTAGTAACCTTCTGGGTCAGTGGCACTGTTTGGGGTTTAGTAGGTTGGTTTGATTTCTTTTTTTAGTAGTTGTTGTAATTTGCTGTGCGTGTTTCTATAGGGTTTTCTTTTATCTTGGTTCCATTTTTCTGATATGATGAGAATTTGTTATTGAAAAGAGTGTTTTGTGGTTTTTTGGCTGGCAGATTTTTGGCTGTTGGAGGTATCTTGATGTTTTTCGAAGATATTGCTAGCAATTCAATGCTCTTTGTATTGTAATTTTATTTAGGAATTGGATTTCTAATGTAATATTATAACTACATTTAAACAAAACAGATGTGTGGAAATGGGAATAAACCTCTCTTGTTTTTATATATTTGATCTTTTTTTAAAATTTTACTTGTAACATAAGTTATTATATATTACAATAAGATATTATCTTTTTTAATTAGAGTATTGTGTATATTTATAGATATGTAGATAGAGAATATAAATATAGACACAACCCAACTCAAATATAAATATAGAGATGTGTTTCAAATATATGCAGGTATACATAAAATTTTTAAATAATTGTAAATATAAAATAACATCAATTGATACTACGCATAATAAAAGTAATACTGTATATATCTTATTTAGTATGTTATAGGAAATAGATATAAAATAGATATATCAATTGATGTACTATACTTATAAAACAAATTATAGATATGATAATTATAATTATAAAAGTATTTATCAAGTAGTTGAAAATAAAGGATGGTTTTGTTTTTCATTTGGCAAAAGCAGGGGTTTTAGTATAAAAATTATAAATACAAATAATATAAAGATAGAAGTCTAAGTATATAAATATATCATAAATAGCTAAAGATTAATATAAAAATTAAAAATAAAGGAAAAAACAAGGTTTAGCAGTAGATATGATACGTAATTTAAAAAATAATTTATCTCTATTATTTGAACAGGATACATATTATATATATTTTAAATATAATGCATCAATATAAACTAGAAATATAAATGTGTATATAGTCATGCAAGCTCTAAATATAACAATATTTCAGTATAGTTTAAAAGAAGGGTTTTCTGGTATTTTTTTAGTTAGAATTGGATTTTTTTTAAATAATAAAAGTGTTTTAGAAATGTAGTTTTAAACTATAGAAGAACTATATAAGAACTATACAATTAATAGAGAAAGGTATTTATAAAAACACAGAGAAATACATATAAACAATAGGAATAGACAGAATATATTGTATAAATTACATGCTACATCAATGTTCACTATAAATATGCGTGTGACTATAAATATGAAAAATAGAAATAAAACTTTTATTTAAACATGGCTTTAAATCAAGGGGGCTTGTTTGGCTCTTGCTGGATAAGAGGCAGGTTTCTGGCATTTATTTCAGAGCAGTTTTTGTCTGGGGTCGCCCCTGTTCTTTTTTGCCGCCGTCGCTGCCCGCAACCCCAAGGCGCGCTGCGCCCCCGTCTGGGGCGGGCAGCAGTGCTGCCGCCTTGTGGGCAGAGCGCGGTACTGCAGCCGTGAGCCGACAGGCAGCCGAGAGGCCGCCATGTTGGGAGTGGCGTGTCGCGGGTGTCTCGGACTCGCTTGACCTTCTCGAGATGGCGGCCAAAAAGGCGGGAAAATAGCACACCCCGGTAAGTCTGCCGCCCTGTGGCCACAGAGCGGTACTGCACCCCTCGAGCCATCGCCCTGCCTCTCGCCGCTGGGTGCCGGGGGCGGCGGAAGGACGCGGCTGCCGAGCGAAGGAAGTGCGAGGGGCGGGAGCGAGCAGCATCGGAACAGGGCTGCAGTCCCCGAAACCGCGCCCGCCCCGCTCCAGGCGCTGGGAGCGACCGCGGGCCGGACAATCCTGGCGGGGCGGCCCCGGGCAGGCGGCGCAGGAGGCGGAGCGGGGCCGTGGCTCTCCCCGCCGTCGCTGCCGGCAGCTTTGGAAGGTCGGGCCGGGCGCCCATCCCGTCCCGCCGGCTCCCGGTCTCTGTAAACTCCTCTCTGGCTTCGCAGGTCCGTGCTGGAGAGTGGGAGAAAGGGCCCTGCTGGTTGCCGTGTCCTCGATGGGCAGCGAGCTCTGACCTTGGCCGGATGGGCTGCTGAGTAATGGAACAATGGGGATGCGCTTTTATGTATTTAGTAACCTTTACAGATTTCTCCCCCTGCTTCAGGTGAGCGTGCATCATTGCAGGCTTGGGATTGAGTGAAATGCGCTGAGGAAACCAGCTCTGGGGAGGGAGGGAGGGAGGGAAATCCTCTCCTAACATTTTCCAGTTCTTCTGTCAAACTCATCACAGCAGGACGGCGTGAAGACTGAAAGCGTAAGAAGATGTGGAGGGAAAGAGAGAATCTGACAGGAGCATCGAACGCACGAGTGCACGAATTTTGCTTTTGGCTTGGATTTAAACTCAGAAGTTGTAAGGAATTTAGGAATGAGAAGGGACATTTCAGAAGGAGAAGAAGGAGTTGTTGTTACAGTCCTGGCAAAATCTCTTGTTCTAGCTAATAAAAGAAGTTAGTTTAAATAAAAAAAATTTAAAATGTGGAGGTTTTTGCCTTGACTATTATATTCATTGGTGGTATATGGTGTGTTGTTTTATTTCTTGGTATTATTAACTCTGTGTAAATTGTTTTTTGAGTGAAGCTAACTTTCTGGATGGGTTGGTTTGTATTTGAGGTAGGTTTTAATAGGTTTCTTTCATAGACTTCTCATAGGTATTACTGGGATTTTGGTATTGTTTACTGTATGTATAAACATACAGATTTGATAGGGCCAGCTGGGCTGCTGGAGTTTTGGGTGTGAATTTATTAGATGGCTTTGGTTAAATACAGAATAATTATGTAAGTTAACAGCAAATGACCCAATTTATCCAGCTATGCTACCTAAACACAAAGTTTTATGTCTTACCAGTTTTCTGTTCTTCTGCTCCAAGTAGCTGTTGCAAAAAAGAAAGCACTGTTATTTTTGTGAAGAGTTTTCTTCTATAACAAGCCCTTTACTCCCCTTGAATCTGAGTCTAAGAGGCCAAACAGCTGCAGCTGTTCTGAGGGCTTTTACACCTGGGAGGATTTGCCCCCTCCCTTTTCCTGGGTGCCATGGGAACGAGAGGCGGGCACCATCGGGGGTATATTAACCCCAGCCTTGGCTGAGGGGCTTCATTCCCTCTCTGGGATGTGCTGGGGTAGGAGTTCTCCTCTCATTTCAGTGAAAAGGCTCTTTCAGCTCATCTCAGCTTGTTTCCAGCAGGTGTTTCTGGGCATCTAAAGCAGCAGAGGCTTGGAAGAGACTGTGAAGAAGACAGCATGGAATTCAGGGAGTATGTAGGTTCACAATTGTGGGTTTTGTGTTTAGGGGTGTTAAAGCACCTTTGTAATTTCTGGTTTTGTTCTTGTTTTGTTTTTTATGGTTTTTAGGAGGAGCACGCCTTTCAGAGATTCCAGGTTGTGTCAAGCACAACACTTTTTGCAGCAGATTGATTGTGTCACAGGAGGGATCTGCCCAGTGTCAAGGATGATGTTTGAGATTGAGGCTTCAGGTGAGTTGAGGATTGTGAGTGGGAGAGGGAGGGTGAGCAGGTATCCAGTTAGGAGTTCTTGGGAGGGGGTTTGCAGGCAGCAGGGTGAGAAAGGGTGTTTATTTGTTTATTTGAGGCCCCCCCCCCACAAGGCTTCTAGCAGAGGCATTCCCATGTCTTAGAGCACACAGAGTCATCCACTGCACTCACAGGAATGCCATTTAACTTTGCCTTTCTCTAAGCCAGGTGCCAGCCCTAATAAAGGCCACAGCCTTGGAATCAGGATGAAGCTGGAGCCTGAGGGAGCCAGGCACACTCAGGAGAGGGCAAGTAGCTGACTGGCTGGGATTTGGCCCACATAACTCTGGACTCATTCTTTGGTTTTGGTTTTCTTTATTGTAGCTGACCGAGAGGCTCACAGGCCATCACGAGGCTCTCTGAAGCAGACTCATTTCAGGTGCAACGTGGATTCCCATCACCGATCGTCCAAAAGATAAGTTGGGAGCCACGGCCTGGAGATGGGGGCGTAGCAGGTTGGGAGTTCTTGGGACAGATTTAAAAATTAGCGGAGGGAAAAGCAACCTTCTCCAAGGGCCTCTTAGGACAGCTAAAGGGAGAGGCTCTACTTTTGATGGCAGCTTTCAGGCGGGCAGTGCAGAACAGCTCTGGTTTGTGTCGTGGTTTCCGGTGTGCCGTGTTCCCTAGTGTGTCTTTGGGGTCCCTTTTGCCTTCTTCCCTCGAGGCCCTCACCACAAGCGTGATGTGTGGTGTTTGATGTCCCCCTGTTTGTCACGTTCTGTGTCACGGGTGTCTGCACACATATGGGTGCCAGAGCTGTTCTGCCCTGCCGCATGGCCAGCTGCAATGGGACAAGCCCTGGGGAGTGTAAATTTGTAATGGGGGCTGTACTTGGGCTCTAGATGCTATTCCTAGATGGACCTAAGGTGTTTACAGCTTGTGAGTTATCCTGGTGGTGTTTGACACATGTTCTAACTTTCTTTCAGGTGCAGATGCATTGCATCCATGGCAGAGGGTCAGAGTTAGCAGGTGCCGGGCCTTCCTAGGAGCAGGGTGAGTAGCAGACTGGTGGGGTTTTGGCCGATGGGGTGCCAAGATCAGGCACTGATGTTTGGTTCTCTTTAATCTAGCTGTCTGAGAGACACCAGCCCGGTGACAGCAGGACCTTCCCAGCTGACGAGGTGGCCTTTCTTTGCACCTGACACGGACTGGCATCGCCAGATGTCTGAGAGATAAGTAGAGGGCCATGACCCACAGAGGGGATGAAGGCAGAGGGTGCTGGTTTGGGAATTACTGGGAGGGGTTTTTGAGTCCAGTTTGGCGGTGGGGGGGTGTCCATGAAGTGGCCCCTTAGGCCCCATGAAAGCCAAGTCTCACTTTTGATCTCAGTGCTGAGGTGTTCAGGGCAGAGCAGTCCCGGTGTGTCTGGTGTCACTTGTCTGCTGTGCATTATGTGTTGTTTGTGTATCTCCTGTCTTTTACCTTAGCACTTTGAGGGGCCTGTCAGAAACCTTGGCATCATTGTTAGCATCTGTGATCTCTGCATTCCTTGGCCTGGCACCCAGGCCAGAGATGCAATTCTGATACCTGTCTGAGCTCCCCAGTCAAAAGTTCTCTCTTTGGAAGCATCCAGTCAGATGTCTTGTCAGGTCTTGTTCTGAGCTGTACGGACAGCTGTGCCCCACCTGGATCCATTATGGTGGATTAGGGCTTGAAAGAATGTGAGGGCAGGCAGAGGATTCTGACCATAGGATTCCTAGGCATCCATCTTTACTCTTCTTGGAATCAATCATTCAGTTAGCATCTTCTTCCTCCAGTGTTCTCTGAGCCTCATCAGCTCACCGTCAGTTTGAACTGAGTCATCTCCTTTTGCATGCTCTCAGTCCTTGCAGCCATTTTCCTTGCCAAGAGATTTCTGTTCCTGTTGTGTCCCCGTTGTGTGTCCTGTCCTGTCTGTCCTGTGTCACGGGTGTCAGCACACATTTGTGCCGGGGCTGCTCTGCCCTGCCGCATAGCCTGGTGCGATAGGAGAGGGCCCGGGGACTTGGAATGTGTAATGTGGGGTGTAGTTGGCCTCTAGATGGGATTTGTAGATGGACACAGGATATCTGGAGCTCTTAAGTTGTCCTGCAACAGTGTGACTCTTGTCCTAACGTTTTTTTCAGATTCAGATGAATGAAATCAGTGCCAGAGGGCCCCATCCCGTGTGAGGGGATTCCCCCGAGCAGGTGAGGCCCCATTTGTCTGTGGAGCAGAAGTGTACATGGTGACTCTGTTAGAGCTCTGTTCTTTGGCTTTCTTTTTCGGAAGTGAATCCGGATATTAGCAGTCAAGGTGAGCGGTGGAGAGAAGTGGTTGTTATTGCTCAGCTCTCAAGGAGAAGAATTTTTTCAGCAGCTTGATCATGTCACAAGAGGGATCTGCCCAGTGTCAAGGATGATGTTTGAGATTGAGGCTTCAGGTGAGTTGAGGATTGTGAGTGGGAGAGGGAGGGTGAGCAGGTATCCAGTTAGGAGTTCTTGGGAGGGGGTTTGCAGGCAGCAGGGTGAGAAAGGGTGTTTATTTGTTTATTTGAGGCCCCCCCCCCACAAGGCTTCTAGCAGAGGCATTCCCATGTCTTAGAGCACACAGAGTCATCCACTGCACTCACAGGAATGCCATTTAACTTTGCCTTTCTCTAAGCCAGGTGCCAGCCCTAATAAAGGCCACAGCCTTGGAATCAGGATGAAGCTGGAGCCTGAGGGAGCCAGGCACACTCAGGAGAGGGCAAGTAGCTGACTGGCTGGGATTTGGCCCACATAACTCTGGACTCATTCTTTGGTTTTGGTTTTCTTTATTGTAGCTGACCGAGAGGCTCACAGGCCATCACGAGGCTCTCTGAAGCAGACTCATTTCAGGTGCAACGTGGATTCCTGTCGCCGATTATCCAAAAGATAAGTTGGGAGCCACGGCCTGGAGATGGGGGAGTAGCAGGTTGGGAGTTCTTGGGACAGATTTAAAAATTAGCGGAGGGAAAAGCAAACTTCTCCAAGGGCCTCTTAGGACAGCTAAAGGGAGAGGCTCTACTTTTGATGGCAGCTTTCAGGCGGGCAGTGCAGAACAGCTCTGGTTTGTGTCGTGGTTTCCGGTGTGCCGTGTTCCCTAGTGTGTCTTTGGGGTCCCTTTTGCCTTCTTCCCTCGAGGCCCTCACCACAAGCGTGATGTGTGGTGTTTGATGTCCCCCTGTTTGTCACGTTCTGTGTCACGGGTGTCTGCACACATATGGGTGCCGGAGCTGTTCTGCCCTGCCGCATGGCCAGCTGTAATAGGGCAGGGCCCTGGGACTTGGAATGTGTAATGTGGGGTGTAGTTGGACTCTAGATGGGATTTGTAGATGGACACAGGACATCTGGAGCTCTTAAGCTGTCCTGCCGCCCTGTGACTTTTGTCCTGAATTTGTTTCCGATTCACCTCCCTAGGTGACTGCAGTGGTTCTATCTAACCCCAACCCTTCTCAAAGCGTGTAAAGGTCAATAATTCATCTTCCAGAAGTTATCTCCAGTCCTGGCTTGTATTGTATGTACCTGTGTTGGTTTATGTTTGTATGTACCTATACCTTGTGTATCTATGTTTGGTTATACGGTGTGTACTCACATTCTGTGTACCTATGTTGGCTTGTACTGTGTGTACTTACACAGCATGTAAGTGCGTTACCCTTTATTGTGTATACTTCCACCCTGTGTACACTTGCACTGTTTGCCTCAGCTGATATTGTCTGTACTTACATTGTGCCACTTATGATCGCAGCTGCCCTGCCCTGGCACGTAGTCACAGTTAGGTAGCACAGTTATAAAAACTTTACTGTTCATCTGTCTTTTGTGGGATTTTGGGTAGATAATTTATTGGTCCAGAGTGGGGAGAAGTCCTAGCTGTCAGATAACCACTCTTTAGCCACTTCCTGTCGTCTCACAGGTCCCTGAAGCTGCCAACTTCCCCCGAATCTACCATTTAACATCAAGGAGCGGCAGCCAGAAGATGTGATAGAAGATGTGTCACAGCACGTTCTTCAGTGTCTGGAGTCAGGGCCGCAGCGAGCGTCTAAGTGGAAAGAGTGTGTGAGAGCACGTGGCTGTGTCTGTGTCTGCTCGTCTCTGCATGGGTGGGCACATGCTGACTGGATTTAATCTTGTGTGTGACTTTTGCTGTCAGGTTTTGCAACTCATTGTTAAATTTAGAATAAAAAATCTCCAGCCAGGTTATATTGTATGTACTGACATGGAATGTACCCATGTTGGCTTAAAACCCAGAAAAACAGACGAAGATGGGCAAGAAAAAACCCAGAAAAAAACCCCAAGATGGGCAAGAAAAAACCCTGAAAAAACCCCGAAGACGGGCAAGAAAAAAAACAGAAGAAAATGAGAAAATACCCCCCAAGATGGGCAAGAAAAACCCAGGAAAAACCCCCAAGATGGGCAAGAAAAAACCCAAAGAAAACCTAGAAAAAAATTCCAAGAAGGGCAAGAAAAGACCCAGGAAACACCCAAAAAAAATTGGAAAGAAATTATATATAGTATTACATGCATTATGGATGGTATTGATTTATGTTATATAAAGACTTGCTAAATTATTTAAAATATAAAATATCTGCATATATTTGAAACAAGTTTATATTTCCTAAAATACACTAGAAAAAGATATAAATATAGATTTATCATATCTATCATTTGTTATATATTACACCATATCCATAGATATAAATCAAGTAAGTGGGCTGTTGTTTTTTATTAATTTTTTATAAGTAGTTTAAAATATTAGTTTTTTTTGGTAAAAGCAGGGGTTTTAGTATAAAAATTATAAGTACAAATAATATAAAGGTAGAATTCGAAGTATAGAAATAGATCATAAATAGCTAAAGATTAATATAAAAATTAAAAATATAAGAAAAAATAAGTTGTAGCAGTAGATATGGTTCATAATTTTAAAAATAATTCATCTCTATTATTTGAATAGGATACATATTATATAGAATGATTAATATAATGCTTAAATATAAACTATAAATATAAATGTGAATATAGTCATGCAAGTTATATATATAAAAATATTTCAATACAGTTTAAAAGAATAGAGCTTTTTTGTATTTATTAGGATGGGATTTTTATTTTAAATAATACGTTTCTATCATGCTTTTAATTTTAAACATAGAGATATCCAATCAATATAGAAAGATATTTATAAAACCACAAAATATATTCTGTCTGTTCCTATTATTTATATTTACTTATATTATATAAATTACATGCTACATCAATGTCCACTATAAATATGCCTGTGAGTATAAATACGGAAAATAGAAATATCAAATTTATGGTTTTAAAGCAAGGGGGCTTGTTTGCTTCTGATCGGGTAAGATTTTTGGCATTTATTTCAGAGCAGTTTTTGTCTGGGGTCGCCCCTGTTCTTTTTTGCCGCCTTCGCTGCCCGCAGCCCCGAGGCGCGCTGCCACAGAGCGGCCACACAGGCGGCCACACAGGTGGCCACAGAGCGGTACTGCACCCCCCCGAGCCAGCTGGGTGCCCGGGGCGGGGCAAGGACGCCGCTGCCGAGGGAGGGAAGGGCGAGGGGCGGGCCAGGGTCTGTAAATGCCGGGGACGGGGGAAGGACATTTCAGGAGTGCAAAGGGACACAATGACCGAGAGAAACGGCGGGGGCGGCCCGGCGGGGCCAGTTTCGGTTGGCGGCGGAGGCGCGGTCGCAGCGCTCCACGGGTCGGGGGCAGCGGGCGGGGGCGGGCTAGCGGCGTCGGAACAAGGCTGCAGCCCCCGGGCCCGCGCCCGCCCCGCTCCAGGCGCTGGGAGCGACCGCGGGCCGGACAATCCCGGCGGGGCAGCCCCGGGCAGGCAGCGGAGGAGGCGGAGCGGGGCCGTGGCTGTCCCCGCCCTCGCTGCCGCCAGCTTTGGAAGGTCGGACCGGGCACCCGTCCCGTCCCGCCGGCTCCCGGTCTCTGTAAACTCCTCTCTGGCTTCGCAGGTCCGTGCTGGAGAGTGGGAGAAAGGGCCCTGCTGGTTGCCGTGTCCTCGGTGGGCAGCGAGCTCTGACCTTGGCCGGATGGGCTGCTGAGTAATGGAACAATGGGGATGCGCTTTTATGTATTTAGTGACCTTTACAGATTTCTCCCCCTGCTTCAGGTGAGCGTGCATCATTGCAGGCTTGGGATTGGGTGAAATGCGCTGAGGAAACCAGCTCTGGGGAGGGAGGGAAATCCTCTGTTAACATGTGCCTGTTCTTCTGTCAGACTCATCACGGCAGGACGGCGTGAAGGCTGAAAGTGTAAGAAGATGTGGAGGGAAGCAGAGAATCTGACAGGAGCATTGAACGCGCGAGCGCACGAATTTTGCTTTTTGCTTGGATGTAAACTCAGGAGTTGAAAGGAATTTGGGAGCGAGAAGGGACATTTCAGAAGGTGAAGAAGAAAAAGAAGTTGTTGTTGTTGTTACAGGCCTGGCAAAATCTTTTGTTCTAGCTAATAAAAGAAGTTAGTTTAAATAAAAAAAAGGGAAAAAAAAGTAGTTTTTCTTTACCTGACTGTTATATTCATTGGTGGTATATGGTGTGTTGTTTAATTTCTTGGTATGATTAACTCAGTGTAAGTTGTTTTTTGAGTGAACCAGCTTTCTGGATGGGTTGGTTTGTATTTGAGACAGGATTGATTTCAATAGGTTTCTTTCATAGACTTGTGATAGGTATTACTGGGGTTTTGGCTTTGTTTACTGTATGCATAAACATCCAGCTTTGGTTGGGCCAGCTGGGCTGCCGGAGTTTGTGGGTGTGAATTTATTCGATGGCTTTTGTTAAATGCAGTGTTTAATTTTTGACAGGTTTTTCAATGTAGTGGTTTTAAGGTGGTTTTTAGAATTGATTGTATGGTTTGATGTTGTTTATAGTTGCTGTCCAGTAAGGGATGTGGTGTGAGTACTTGAACCTTATGGTTTTGGTTTTCCTAAGTTCCATTTTCTTTCTGGTTCGATAGGTTTTTTTAGTTTTATTTTTGTGCCAGGGGTATTCACGTGGTGGGTTTTTATAGGCAATATGTTTTTTAATTTGGGCAGTGAAAGCATAAAAATAACTAATTTATATTTTTTAGTATTTTAACAGTTTAGATTTTTTTTCTTTTAATTTTAAATTAAGTTTTATAGATTATTGGTTTTTATTTGTGCATTAGCATAAAGGTAGAGCTTTGGGGGCTTCTTTTAGTACTGTTTAGGGTCAGTTGTACAGTTTTGAGTCTAGTGAGTTGGTTTGATTTAATTTTTAGTGGGTGTTTGTTTTTCTTAGCAGTTGTGTCATTTTCAAGGTGTATTTGAGGTTTTATGGGGTTTTTGAGATATTGGTTTACGAGGAAGTTTATGATGAGAATGTGCGGAGGTTTTGGGCTAGTTATAGTGGGATTTAAAATTTCTTTACAGTTAGGTTTATTTGAGGTTTTATGAGGGTTCAATGTTGTGGTATGTTTGTTCTGTTAGTAATAAAAATAGGTTTTGTTTTGATGTGCTGCGATGGGATGAGCTTGTGCTGCGTGCCGTTGCTGACAAAGGTACGGTATTGTTGTGGCTCTGATGTGTCGGGTTAATGAATTTATATGGTTTAATATATCATTTAAAATAGAAATAAATATCTATATTTATATTTACCACTCAAATTTTATATATATTTTTAAATTTATAACAGATACATATATAAAACTATTAAACATATGTAAACATATATAAAACTATGGTATATAATTGTTAATATTAATTATGGTATATAATTGTAACATATATATATAACAGACAATAATTTATATATTATTATGTTACAAAGATATAAAAATATAGAATGTAAATATAAAAATGTTAAAATAAATTGGAGATTTTTTTGGGTTTTTTTAGGTTATAGGCTGGGGTTTTTTTATAAATACTATAAATAGAAATAATATAAAAATAGAAATCCCGATATACAGATATCGGTACATATAATAAATAAAATGTATTATTTTTATTTTATATATCTAACTTAAAATATTTATATATTTTCTTTATTAATATAATAAATATGAATCAATATAAGGTATTATCTCTAATATGTAATATCTATAAAGAAAATTATAAATGTAGATGTGAATAGAATTTTAAATATTTAATTAAATGAAGGGGTGTCTTTGGTTTTTATTTGGTTAGAGACAGAGGTTTTATTTTAAATATTATAATTATTATAAAAATGTGAATATTAAGATAGAACTATATAATAAATATATAAAGAGAAATTATTAAGCTATGAATATAAATTTAAATATAAATTTATGTACGTAAAATGCAGATTTGTAATATAATTTATATTGCCATATAAGGTTATTTATATTCTATAAGTGGGAATATAAATATAAACATAGGTAAATATATTTTAAAGGAAAGGGAATTTTTGGCTTTTATTTAAGTAGAGGCAGGGGTTTTATTTTAAACAATATAACTGTTACAGAAGTAAAAATCTTAACACAGAAATTTATATATTTTTATACATATATTTTTATATATTGATTATATAAGTGCTTGGAGTAGATGTAATTTAGAATATAAATTTATTTATAAATTGACATTGATAAAGAAAAATGTATAAGTAAGCAATATACATTAATAGACATTATAAATATAAATGTGAACATAAATATGAAAACATAAGGATATATATATTTAAATGTTGTTTAAAAGAAAGGGTTGGGGTTTCTTTGGTTCTTATTGGGTTAGAGGCAGGGCTTTTATTTTAAATAATATGAATATGGATATTACTGTTCTACAATCAAGATATAAATATATACATAAATATAAAATATATCTCAATATTTAGAAATAGATAAGTAAATATAAATAGCAGGAAGAAATGTAATATAGAATACAAATAACAGTATGCATTAGTACACATTTTAAATGTCAATGTGAATATAAACTTGAAAAATTCAATTTAAAAAAATTTAAATACAGTTGAAAAAAAAGGGGTTCTTTTTGGCTTTAATTTGGGCGGAGGCAGGATTTATAAAAAATAATATAAATGTTACAGAAGTAAAAATCCTAACACAGAAATAAATAAAAACTATATGAAGATACATATAAAAGTATATAAATAGGGTTAGGGTTAGGTTAATTTATAAAAATTTATAAATTAATCGAACATTAAAAATGAAAAATTAAACATTATATTCAAAATGTATATTTGTGTATAAATGTGGATATAAATATGAAAAATATAATTTAAAAAAAATTAACTACATGTAAATTAAAGGGGTTCTTTTTGGCTTTTATACAGGCAGAAAGAGAGGAATTATTTTAAATAATGTAAATTTTACAGAAGCAAAAATCCTAAAACAAATATATACAGACTATGTAAAAATATGTATAAAAATATATAAATAAATTTAAGTATTAGGAATAGATGTAATATAGACTATAAATTTATTTATAAATAAAATGTATAAATAGACAGTATACATCAATATACATTATAAAGGTGAGTATTATTATGAAAAAATATTTAAAAAAATATTTAAATATTTCTTAAAAGAAATTACTCGATTTTGTTTGTTGTTTTCCTTTTTTATCCTATTAGGTTAGAGGCAGGAGGGTTTTTTTTCTTCTTACTGGTTTATTTGGGGCATTTATTTCAGAGGAGTTTTTGGTGGGGGTCGCGCCTGTTCTTTTTTGCCGCCTTCCCTGCCCGCAGCCCCGAGGCGCGCTGCGCCCCCAGCTGGGGCAGGCGGCAGTGCTGCCGCCTTGTGGGCAGAGCAGCTCTGCATAGAGAGGCCGCCACCTTGGGAGGGGCTCAGTGAGGCTTCCGCGCCTGCCCCTCTCCCTAGCCCTCTTTCCTTTTCCCCGTATTCGCCTTGTCTCGCTCCCTTTCCTCCACTCTGCATTGTGCAGGATGCCTCCCAGACCCAAGCTGCCACCACCTTTAAGTCAGGCAGGTTTGAGGGTCCCAAATGGCTCCAGCATTCTTTAGTAAGGAACCTGGGCTGCTGAGGTTTCTTCTTCTAGGAAAGGGCTGGCATTGGCCTTCCCTGGAGTGGCTGGCTGCCTGCTGAAATTACTGCTTTGCCAAATATGCCTACCAGACCCAAGCCTGCACCAGTGGTAACTCCAGCTGCGGTGGCCATGGCACGTGCCTCATGCTATCTCCCATCAGGAACCTGGGTGGCTGAGTGACGCTTAGCTGAGGAATGGGCAGGCGTTCACGTTCAGGAGGCCAAGGGGCCCGGAGCGACCGGCTGTCTGCTGAATGTCCACATTGTGCAGGATGCCTCCTGGACCTACGCTGCAATCTGTGCCGAGTCCAGCTCGTTTGAGAGTCCCAAGCGCCTCCATCAATCTGGCACACAAACCTGGGTTGCTGAGGTTTGCTTACCTGGGAAAAGGGTCAGCACTTGTTTTAAGGGCCCTGTGGCCCTGAGTGATCGGCTGTCTGCCACCTGATGTTCTGCGTTGTGCAGGATGCCTCCTGCACCAAAGTTGCTACCACCACAAAATCAGGCTGGTTTCAGAGTCCCAAGCGCCTGCAGCAATCTGCCATACCAACCTGGGCTGCTGAGGTTTGCTTACCTGGGAAAAGGGTCAGCACTAGTTGTAAGAGGCCTGTGGCGTGGAGTGACCGGCTGCCTGCTGAAATTCCGCATTGCGCAGGATGCCTCCTGGACGCAAGCTGCCACCACTGCAGTCAGGCTGGTTTAAGGGTGCTAAATGCCTGCAGCAACCTGCCATCAGGAACCTGAACTGGTGAGTTACACTTCCTTGTGTAGATTTGGCATTGGTATTCTGTGCCCAGGGGCCCTTAGTGGCCGGCTGCCTGCTGAAATGCTGCCTTGCGCAGGATGCCTCGTGGATCCAAGCTGCCACCACCTTTTAGTCAGGCAGGCTTGAGAGTCACACATGGCTGCAGCACCCTGCGATCAGAAACCTGAGCTGGTGAGTTACACTTCCTTGTGTAGAGGGTGGCATTTCTCTCCTGTGCCCAGGGGCCCTTAGTTGCCGGCTGCCTGCTGAAATTTCTGCATTGCCAAATACGCCGTGCAGACCCAAGGTGGCACCAGTTCCAACTCCAGCCATTTGGCATCGGCACGTGTCTCCTGCCATCTGCCACATGAACCTGGTGTGCTGAGTTTTGCTTACCTGGGAAAAGGGTCAGCATTAGTGTTCAGGGGCCTGTGGCCTGGAGTGACCGGCTGCCTGCTGAAATTCCCCATTGCGCAGGATGCCTCGTGGATCCAAGCTGCCACCACCGCAAGGTCTGGCAGGTTTAAGCATCACAAATGCCTGCAGCAACCTGCCATCAGAAACCTGAGCTGGTGAGTTACACTTCCTTGTGTAGAGGGTGGCATTTCTCTTCTGTGCCCAGGGGCCCTTAGTGGCCGGCTGCCTGCTGAAATGCTGCATTGCCAAATACGCTGTGCAGACCCAAGCTGGCACCAGTTCCAACTCCAGCCCTTTGGCCTCGGCACGTGTCTCCTGCCATCTGCCACATGAACCTGGTGTGCTGAGTTTTGCTTACCTGGGAAAAGGGTCAGCATTAGTGTTCAGGTGCCTGTGGCCCTGAGTGACCGGCCGTCTGCCACCTGCTGTTCTGCGTTGTGCAGGATGCCTCCGGGACCAAAGTTGCTACCACCACAAAATCAGGCTGGTTTCAGAGTCCCAAGCACCTGCAGCAATCTGGCACACCAACCTGGGCTGCTGAGTTTTGCTTCCCTGGGAAAAGGGTCAGCACTAGTGTTCAGGGGCCTGTGGCCCGGAGTGACCGGCTGTCTGCCACCTGATGTTCTGCGTTGTGCAGGATGTCTCCCAGACCAAAGGTGCTACCACCACAAAATCAGGCTGGTTTCAGAGTCCCAAGCGCCTGCAGCAATCTGGCACACCAACCTGGGCTGCTGAGTTTTGCTTACCTGGGAAAAGGGTCAGCACTAGTTTTAAGGGGCCTGCGGCGTGGAGTGACCGGCTGCCTGCTGAAATTCCGCCTTGCGCAGGATGCCTTCTGGACGCAAGCTGCCACCACTGCAAAGTCAGGCTGGTTTGAGAGTCACAAATGCCTGCAGCAACCTGCCATCAGGAAACTGAGCTGGTGAGTTACACTTCCTTGTGTAGAGGGTGGCATTTCTCTCCTGTGCCCAGGGGCCCTTAGTGGCCATCTGCCTGCTGAAATGCTGCCTTGCGCAGGATGCCTCCAGCATGCAAGCTGCCACCACCTTTTATTCAGGCAGGCTTGAGAGTCACACATGGCTGCAGCACCCTGCCATCAGAAACCTGAGCTGGTGAGTTACACTTCCTTGTGTAGAGGGTGGCATTTCTCTCCTGTGCCCAGGGGCCCTTAGTGGCCGGCTGCCTGCTGAAATGCTGCATTGCCAAATACGCCGTGCAGACCCAAGGTGGCACCAGTTCCAACTCCAGCCCTTTGGCATCGGCACGTGTCTCCTGCCATCTGCCACATGAACCTGGGCTGCTGAGTTTTGATTACCTGGGGAAAGGGACAGCATTAGTGTTCAGGGGCCTGTGGCCCTGAGTGACTGGGCGTCTGCCACCTGATGTTCTGCGTTGTGCAGGATGCCTCCGGGACCAAAGTTGCTACAACCACAAAATCAGGCTGGTTTCAGAGTCCCAAGCGCCTGCAGCAATCTGGCACACCAACCTGGGCTGCTGAGGTTTGCTTACCTGGGAAAAGGGTCAGCACTAGTTTTAAGGGGCCAGTGGCGTGGAGCGACCGGCTGCCTGCTGAAATTCCGCCTTGCGCAGGATGCCTCCTGGACACAAGCTGCCACCACTGCAAAGTCAGGCTGGTTTGAGGGTGCTAAATGCCTGCAGCAACCTGCCATCAGGAACCTGAGCTGGTGAGTTACACTTCCTTGTGTAGAGGGTGGCATTTCTCTTCTGTGCCCAGGGGCCATTAGTGGCCGGCTGCCTGCTGAAATGCTGCATTGCCAAATACGCCGTGCAGACCCAAGCTGGCACCAGTTCCAACTCCAGCCCTTTGGCCTCGGCACGTGTCTCCTGCCATCTGCCACATGAACCTGGTGTGCTGAGTTTTGCTTACCTGGGAAAAGGGTCAGCATTAGTGTTCAGGGGCCTGTGGCCCTGAG
This sequence comes from Zonotrichia albicollis, assembly GCF_047830755.1. NCBI lineage: Eukaryota > Metazoa > Chordata > Aves > Passeriformes > Passerellidae > Zonotrichia > Zonotrichia albicollis. The sequence continues at coordinate 87,654,331 of NC_133860.1, forward strand.
TGACCGGCTGTCTGCTGAATGTCCGCATTGCGCAGGATGCCTCCTGGACCTACGCTGCAATCTGTGCCAAGTCCAGCTCGTTTGAGAGTCCCATGCGCCTCCATCAATCTGGCACACGAACCTGGGCTGCTGAGGTTTGCTTACCTGGGAAAAGGGTCAGCACTTGTTTTAAGGGCCCTGTGGCCCTGAGTGACCGGCTCTCTGCCACCTGATGTTCTGCGTTGTGCAGGATGCCTCCCGCACCAAAGTTGCTACCACCACAAAATCAGGCTGGTTTCAGAGTCCCAAGCGCCTGCAGCAATCTGCCATACCAACCTGGGCTGCTGAGGTTTGCTAACCTGGGAAAATGGTCAGCACTAGTTGTAAGGGGCCTGTGGCGTGGAGTGACCGGCTGCCTGCTGAAATTCCGCATTGCGCAGGATGCTGCCTGGACGCAAGCTGCCACCACTGCAAAGTCAGGCTGGTTTGAGAGTCACAAATGCCTGCAGCACCCTGCCATCAGAAACCTGAGCTGGTGAGTTACACTTAGCTGTGTAAAGGGCGGCATTGGTGTTCAGGAGGCCCAGGGGCTGTTAGTGGCCGGCTGCCTGCTGAAATGCTGCATTGCCAAATACGCCGTGCAGACTCAAGCTGGCACCAGTTCCAACTCCAGCCCTTTGGCCTCGGCACGTGTCTCCTGCCATCTGCCACATGAACCTGGTGTGCTGAGTTTTGCTTACCTGGGAAAAGGGTCAGCATTAGTGTTCAGGTGCCTGTGGCCCTGAGTGACTGGCCGTCTGCCACCTGCTGTTCTGCGTTGTGCAGGATGCCTCCGGGACCAAAGTTGCTACCACCACAAGATCAGGCTGGTTTCAGAGTCCCAAGCGCCTGCAGCAATCTGGCACACCAACCTGGGCTGCTGAGTTTTGCTTACCTGGGAAAAGGGTCAGCACTAGTTTTAAGGGGCCTGTGGCGTGGAGTGACCGGCTGCCTGCTGAAATTCCGCCTTGCGCAGGATGCCTTCTGGACGCAAGCTGCCACCACTGCAAAGTCAGGCTGGTTTGAGAGTCACAAATGCCTGCAGCACCCTGCCATCAGAAACCTGAGCTGGTGAGTTACACTTAGCTGTGTAAAGGGCGGCATTGGTGTTCAGGAGGCGCAGGGGCTGTTAGTGGCTTGCTGCCTGCTGAAATGCTGCATTGCCAAATACGCCGTGCAGACCCAAGCTGGCACCAGTTCCAACTCCAGCCATTTGACCTCGGCACGTGTCTCCTGCCAACTGCCACATGAACCTGGGCTGCTGAGTTTTGCTTCCCTGGGAAAAGAGTCAGCATTAGTGTTCAGGGGCCTGTGGCTCTGAGTGACCGGCTGCCTGCTGAATGTCCGCATTGCGCAGGATGCCTCCTGGACCTACGCTGCAATCTGTGCCGAGTCCAGCTCGTTTGAGAGTCCCGAGCGCCTCCATCAATCTGGCACACGAACCTGGGCTGCTGAGGTTTGCTTACCTGGGCAAAGGGTCAGCACTAGTGTTCAGGGGCCTGTGGCCTGGAGTGACCGGCTGCCTGCTGAAATTCCGCATTGCGCAGGATGCCTCGTGGATCCAAGCTGCCACCACCGCAAGGTCCAGCAGGTTTAAGAGTCACAAATGCCTGCAGCAACCTGCCATCAGGAAACTGAGCTGGTGAGTTACACTTCCTTGTGTAGAGGGTGGCATTTCTCTCCTGTGCCCAGGGGCCCTTAGTGGCCGGCTGCCTGCTGAAATGCTGCCTTGCGCAGGATGCCTCCGGCATGCAAGCTGCCACCACCTTTTATTCAGGCAGGCTTGAGAGTCACACATGGCTGCAGCACCCTGCCATCAGAAACCTGAGCTGGTGAGTTACACTTCCTTGTGTAAAGGGTGGCATTTCTCTCCTGTGCCCAGGGGCCCTTAGTGGCCGGCTGCCTGCTGAAATTTCTGCATTGCCAAATACGCCGTGCAGACCCAAGGTGGCACCAGTTCCAACTCCAGCCATTTGGCATCGGCACGTGTCTCCTGCCATCTGCCACATGAACCTGGTGTGCTGAGTTTTGCTTACCTGGGAAAAGGGTCAGCATTAGTGTTCAGGGGCCTGTGGCCTGGAGTGACCGGCTGCCTGCTGAAATTCCGCATTGCGCAGGATGCCTCGTGGATCCAAGCTGCCACCACCGCAAGGTCCGGCAGGTTTAAGAGTCACAAATGCCTGCAGCAACCTGCCATCAGGAAACTGAGCTGGTGAGTTACACTTCCTTGTGTAGAGGGTGGCATTTTTCTCCTGTGCCCAGGGGCCCTTAGTGGCCGGCTGCCTGCTGAAATGCTGCCTTGTGCAGGATGCCTCCGGCATGCAAGCTGCCACCACCTTTTAGTCAGGCAGGCTTGAGAGTCACACATGGCTGCAGCACCCTGCCATCAGAAACCTGAGCTGGTGAGTTACACTTCCTTGTGTAGAGGGTGGCATTTCTCTCCTGTGCCCAGGGGCCCTTAGTGGCCGGCTGCCTGCTGAAATGCTCCATTGCCAAATACGCCGTGCAGACCCAAGGTGGCACCAGTTCCAACTCCAGCCCTTTGGCCTCGGCACGTGTCTCCTGCCATCTGCCACATGAACCTGGTGTGCTGAGGTTTGCTTACCTGGGAAAAGGGTCAGCACTAGTGTTCAGGGGCCTGTGGCCCTGAGTGACTGGCTCTCTGCCACCTGATGTTCTGCGTTGTGCAGGATGCCTCCCGCACCAAAGTTGCTACCACCACAAAATCAGGCTGGTTTCAGAGTCCCAAGCGCCTGCAGCAATCTGCCATACCAACCTGGGCTGCTGCGGTTTGCTTACCTGGGAAAAGGATCAGCACTAGTGTTCAGGGGCCTGTGGCCCGGAGTGACCGGCTGCCTGCTGAAATTCCGCATTGCGCAGGATGCCTCCTGGACGCAAGCTGACACCAATGCAAAGTCAGGCTGGTTTGAGAGTCACAAATGCCTGCAGCACCCTGCGATCAGAAACCTGAGCTGGTGAGTTACACTTCCTTGTGTAAAGGGCCGCATTGGTGTTCAGGAGGCCAGGGGCTGTTAGTGGCCGGCTGCCTGCTGAAATGCTGCATTGCCAAATACGCCTAGCAGACCCAAGCTGGCACCAGTTCCAACTCCAGCCATTTGACCTTGGCACGTGTCTCCTGCCATCTGCCACATGAACCTGGTGTGCTGAGATTTGCTTACCTGGGAAAAGGGTCAGCACTAGTGTTCAGGGGCCCGTGGCCTGGAGTGACCGGCTGTTTCCTGAATGTCCGCATTGCACAGGATGCCTCGTGGATCCAAGCTGCCACCACCGCAAGGTCCGGCAGGTTTAAGCATCACAAATGCCTGCAGCAACCTGCCATCACGAAACTGAGCTGGTCAGTTACACTTCCTTGTGTAGAGGGTGGCATTTCTCTCCTGTGTCCAGGGGCCCTTAGTGGCGGGCTGCCTGCTGAAATGCTGCATTCCCAAATACGCCGTGCAGACCCAAGCTGGCACCAGTTCCAACTCCAGCTGCTTTGGCCTCGGCAGTGTCTCCTGCCATCTGCCACACCAACCTGGGCTGCTGAGTTTTGCTTCCCTGGGAAAAGGGTCAGCACTAGTGTTCAGGGGCCTGTGGCCCGGAGCGACCGGCTGTCTGCTGAATGTCCGCATTGCGCAGGATGTCTCCTGGACCCACGCTGCAATCTGTGCCAAGTCCAGCTCGTTTGAGAGTCCCAAGCCACTCCATCAATCTGGCACACGAACCTGGGCTGCTGAGTTTTGCTTACCTGGGAAAAGGGTCAGTGTTTTTCTTTCAGGGTTTGGAAAGGCTTGGAGCGGCCGACTGCTTCCTGTAATTCCCATTGCACAGCAGACCTCACAGAGCCCAGGTGCCACCAGCACACTGTCAGCCGCTATCATAGTGCCAAGTGCCTCCTTCAAACTGCCACCTGGTATCTGGGCTGGGCACTTTTCTTCTTCTGGGAAAGGGCTGGCCTTTTTGTTTGGGAGCCTGGCGCCCAGAGCCTCCGGCTGGCTCCTAAAGTTCCATATTTTGTGGGACGCCTCCCGGACCCTAGCCGCTACCCCTCCAAAGTCAGGCTGCTTTGACACCGCCCAGCATCTCCTGGAATCTGCCATTAGGACCCTGCGCTGTTGAGTGTTGTTTCCCAGGGCGACGGGTCAGCATTTTTTTTCAGGTGCCTCAGGCCGGAGCGTCCTGCTGTCTGTTGAAATTCCTTATTGCACAGGATGCTTCCTGGTCCTAAGCTGGCAGAACTTGCAGGTCAGGCTGGTTTGAGCGTCCTAAGGTAATATTCCTATTTGCCATCAGGAACCTAGTCTCTTGCATTTTCTTTCCAGGGCAAAGAGCCGGCTTTCGTGTTTGGGGGCCTGTGGCCCGGAGCAGCCATCCGGCTGCTAAAATTCTGCATTGCACCAGATGCCTTGCAGACCCAAGCTAGCGCCAGTGAACACTCAGGCTGCATTAACAGTATCAAGCGCCTTCTGCAAAGGGACACCAGGAACCTGGACCGGTTACCTTTGTTTACCTAGGAAAAGGGCTGGCATTTTTCTTAAGGGCTCAGGCGCCACCAGCTCGGCCAGCTCTTCATATTTTGCACTGCATAGCATGCCTCTAAAGCCCCCACCGGCTCCACTGCAAAATCCGGCTGCGTGGTCATTGCCAAGCGCCTCCTGCGAATCCGGGCCGGTGAGTTTTCCTCGCCAGGGAAAAGGGCTGGTGTTTGTGTTCACGGGCCATAGCCCAGAGCGGTGTCCTGCCTGCTGAAATTCTATTTTGTGAAACATCCCTTTCAGGTCCAAGCTGGCACCAGTGATAACTCAAGGTAATTTGGTGGTGACAAGTGCCCCTTGCAAACTACCTTTTTGAACCCAGGCTAGTTAGTTTTCTTTGTCAGGGAAAAGGGCCAGCACCGGTGTTTAGAAGTCTATGGCCCAGAGCGGGCGGCCGCTTGCTGAAATCTGTGCATCGAGCCAGATGTCTCCCAGACACAAGCCGCCACCACTGTAAAGTCAGGTTGCTTTGTGAGTCTTAAGCACCTCCTGAAAACCTTCCCCAGCTGTCCCTTGTTGTTAAGGGTTTTTATTAACGGCAAAAAATCTGTTTTTTCATTGCTGGACGGATTTAAATTGAGAAGAACCCTTTTTTTCCCAGTATTTTTGGAGAATAAATTATAGGGTAGAATTGATTTATTTGCCATTTTATCAGTTTCAGCAGAGATAACTGCCCCGATTTCTGATTTTTACAGGTTCCCTGGAAGGAAGCTCTGTCTTTTTCAGCATTTTTGGAATTTAAATATTCATTGCTGGCCACTTTCTTCTGTGCCTTTGGCCCAGCTATCTTAGACAAGAGCGAGACTGGCGTGTATTTAACACGTAAGCCGCCGAGGAGGTTTTTTTTCTCATTTTTCTTTCTAATGTAGATAGGCCTAATTAGGAGTCCCCATGTGACTTAGGCTATTCATGTCATTATCACTCTTCTTCATCCTACTTAGTCATACTTGATGTTCTACCTAGCAACCACCAAAGAATAATCATGTAAGGTATCACCAAATTACCCAATTTATGCACCTACGTAACCTTAACACAAAGTTTTATGTCTTACCAGTTTTTTCTTCACCTGCTGCAAGTAGTCATTGAGGAAAAGGCAACCACTGTTGTTTCTCTGAAGAGTTTTCTTCTATAACAAACCCGTTACTCCCCTTGAATCGGAGTCAGAGGAGCCAAACTGCTGCATCTGCTCTGAGGGATTTTATACCCGGTGGGATTAGTCCCCTCCCTTTTCCCAGGCATCATGGGAATGAGAGGCGGGAACCATCAGGGGTATATTAACCCCAGCCTTGGCTGAGGGGCTTCATTCCCTCCCTGGGATGAGCTGGGGTAAGAGCTCTCTTATCATTTCAGTGAAGAGGCTTTTTCAGCTCATCTCAGCTTGTTTCCAGCAAGCAGGTGTTCCTGGGCATTTAAAGCAACAGAGGCTTGGAAAATACTGCGAAGAAAAACTACGAAATACAGGGAGTATTTAAGTTTGTGATTTTGGGTTTTGTGTTTAGGGGTGGTGAAGCGCATTTGTGTTTTCTGGTTTTGTTCTTGTTATGGTTTTTTATTGTTTATTGGAGGAGTGCAGCTTTCAGAGATTCCAGGTGGTGTCAATTACATTACTTTTTTCAGCAGATTACTTCTGTGACAAGGGGCATCTTCCCAGTGTCCAAGATTATGTTTGAGATTAAGGCTCCAGGTGACTTGAGGATTGTGAGTAGGACAAGGGAGGGTGAGCAGGAATCCAGTTGGGAGTTCTTGAGGGGGGGCTTGAAGGCAGCAGGGTGAGAAAGGGTGTTTATTTGAGGGCACCCCCACTACAGGTTTTTCAGAAACATAGCAGAGGCATTCTCATGTCTCCCTCACAAAGATCATCCACTGCACTCACAGGAATGCCATTTAATTTTGCTTTTTCCAAATCCAGGTGCCACTTGTAATAGAAGCCACAGCCTTGGAGTCAGGATGAACTTGGAGCCTGAAAGAGCCAGGCACACTCAGGAGAGCACAAGTAGTTCCCTTGCTGGGATTTGGCCCACCTAACTCTGTATTTATACTTTGGATTTGTTTTTTTTTTCTTGTAGTTGACCGAAAGGCTGTCAGGTCATCACAGGGCCATCCGAGGCAGACGCATTTCAGGTGCCACCTGGGTTCCCGTCACTGCTGATCATGCAAAAGATAAGTTGGGGGCCGCAGCTTGGAGATGGGAGGGTAGAAGATTGGGAGTTAATGGACAGATTTACAAGTTAGCTGACGGCAAAGCAATCTTCTTCACAAGGGGGTTTTAGGACAGCTAGAGGAGGAGGCTGTACTTTTGATGGCAGCTTTCAGGCGGGCAGTGCAGAACAGCTCTGGTTTGTGTCGTGGTTTCCGGTGTGCCGTGTTCCCTAGTGTGTCTTTGGGGTCCCTTTTGCCTTCTTCCCTCGAGGCCCTCACCACAAGCATGATGTGTGGTGTTTGATGTCCCCCTGTTTGTCACGTTCTGTGTCACGGGTGTCTGCACACATATGGGTGCCGGAGCTGTTCTGCCCTGACGCACGGCCAGCTGCAATGGGACAAGCCCTGGGGAGTGTAAATTTGTAATGGGGGCTGTACTTGGGCTCTAGATGCTATTCCTAGATGGACCTAAGGTGTTTACAGCTTGTGAGTTATCCTGGTGGCGTCTGACATATGTTCTAACTTTCTTTCAGGTGCAGATGCGTTGCATCCATGGCAGAGGGTCAGAGTTAGCAGGTGCCGGGCCTTCCTAGGAGCAGGGTGAGTAGCAGACTGGTGGGGTTTTGGCCGATGCGGTGCCAAGATCAGGCACTGATGTTTGGTTCTCTTTACTCTAGCTGTCTGAGAGACACCAGCCCGGTGACAGCAGGACCTTCCCAGCTGACGAGGTGGCCTTTCTTTGCACCTGGCACGGACCGGCATCGCCAGATGTCTGAGAGATAAGTAGAGGGCTATGACCCACAGAGGGGATGAAGGCAGGGTGCTGGTTTGGGAATTACTGGGAGGGGTTTTTGAGTCCAGTTTGGCGGTGGGGGGGTGTCCATGAAGTGGCCCCTTAGGCCCCATGAAAGCCAAGTCTCACTTTTGATCTCAGTGCTGAGGTGTTCAGGGCAGAGCAGTCCCGGTGTGTCTGGTGTCACTTGTCTGCTGTGCATTATGTGTTGTTTGTGTATCTCCTGTCTTTTACCTTAGCACTTTGAGGGGCCTGTCAGAAACCTTGGCATCATTGTTAGCATCTGTGATCTCTGCATTCCTTGGCCTGGCACGCAGGCCGGAGATGCAATTCTGATACCTGTCTGAGGTCCCCAGTCAAAAGTTCTCTCTTTGGAAGCATCCAGTCAGATGTCTTTTCAGGTCTTGTTCTGAGCTGTACGGACAGCTGTGCCCCACCTGGATCCATTATGGTGGATTAGGGCTTGAAAGAATGTGAGGGCAGGCAGAGGATTCTGACCATAGGATTCCTAGGCATCCATCTTTGAATGATTGATTCCAAGAACAGTAGTTAGCATCTTCTTCCTCCAGTGTTCTCTGAGCCTCATCCGCTCACCATGGGTCTCAGGTGGGTCATCTCCTTTTGCATTCTCTCAGTCCTTGCAGCCATTTTCCAGGCCTAGAGGTTTCTGTCTGTGTTGTGTCCCCGTTGTCTGTCACGTCCTGTCCTGTGTCACGGGTGTCAGCACACATTTGTGCTGGGGCTGCTCTGCCCTGCCGCATAGCCTGGTGCAATAGGAGAGGGCCCGGGGACTTGGAATGTGTAATGTGGGGTGCAGGTGGACTCCGGATGGGATTTGTAGATGGATACGGGATCTCTGGAGCTCTTCAGTTATCCTGCAATAGTTTGACTCTTGTCCTAACTTTTTTTTCAGATTCAGATGGATAAAATCTCTGTCAGAGGGCCCCATCCCGGGTGACGAGATTCCCCCGAGCAGGTGAGGCATCATTTTTCTCTGCAGCAGAAGTGTTATGGTGACTTTATTACAGCACTGGTCTTTTTCTTTCGTTTTAGGAAATAAATCTGGCTACCAGCGGTCAAGGTGAGCAGTGCAGAGAAGTACTTGTTACTGCTCAGCTCTCAATGTGTGCTGCAGCTCTAAGTTTCCATTCCTGTTTTTACCCTTTAGGCAATCCACTCGGAGCATGCTAGGCCTCTGTAACCACCCGCCCGATGCACTGGGTTTCCGGCCCATGTGAGCCCTGTGTATATATTACAGGACCTGGTGATGAAGCCCTGAATTTTCTACTTAATGGTGTCATCTGTGTGGCCTTCGGCAACTGCCACGATGTTGTTGTGAGTTGGGGAAATAGGGGGCAGGAGTGTGGGTTTGTTCATGTTTCAGCCCTGGGAAATCATTTCATCTGTTCTTAACCAGGTGTCTCCTGTGACGACGGCCTCGGTCTCTGAGCATGCCCGATGAGTGTGTGGCCCGAGTAGCTGTGCCTTTCTAGGAGCACGGTGAGTAGCAGAAGGGTGGGGTTTTGGGCACTAGGCTGCCAGGATCAGGCACTGATGTTTGGTTTTCTTTACTACAGCTGTGTGAGTGACACCAGCCCGGTGGCAGCAGGACCTTCCCAGCTGACGAGGTGGCCTTTCTTTGCACCTGACATGGACCATCATCCTCCGATATCTGAGAGATAAGTAGAAGGCTATGACCCACAGAGGGGATGAAGGCAGGGTGCTGGTTTGGGAATTACTGGGAGGGGTTTTGGAGTCCAATTTGGCGGTGGGGGGGTTGTCCATGAAGTGGCCCCTTAGACCCCATGAAAGCCAAGTCTCACTTTTGATCACAGTGCTGAGGTGTGCAGGGCAGAGCAGTCCCGGTGTGTCTGGTGTCACTTGTCTGCTGTGCATTATGTGTTGTTTGTGTATCTCCTGTCTTTTACCTTAGCCCTTTGAGGGGATTGTCAGAAACCTTGGCATCATTGTTAGCATCTGTGATCCCTGCATTTCTTGGCCTTGCACCCAGGCCATAGAACTTTTGACTCGGGAGCTCAGGCAGGCATCAGACTCTCTTATCTATTTAGAAGCATCCAGTCAGATGTCTTGTCAGGTCTTGTTCTGAGCTGTACGGACAGCTGTGCCCCACCTGGATCCATTATGGTGGATTAGGGCTTGAAAGAATGTGAGGGCAGGCAGAGGATTCTGACCATAGGATTCCTAGGCATCCATCTTTGAATGATTGATTCCAAGAAAAGTAGTTAGCATCTTCTTCCTCCAGTGTTCTCTGAGCCTCATCAGCTCACCGTCATTTTGAACTCAGTCATCTCCTTTTGCGTTCTCTCAGTCCTTGCAGCCGTTTTCCTTGCCAAGAGATTTCTGTTCCTGTTGTGTCCCCGTTGTGTGTCCTGTCCTGTCTGTCCTGTGTCACGGGTGTCAGCACACATTTGTGCCGGGGCTGCTCTGCCCTGCCGCATAGCCTGGTGCGATAGGAGAGGGCCCGGGGACTTGGAATGTGTAATGTGGGGTGTAGTTGGACTCCGGATGGGATTTGTAGATGGACACAGGACATCTGGAGTTTTTAAGTTGTCCTGGAACAGTGTGACTCCTGTCCTAACGTTTTTTTCAGATTCAGATGAATGAAATCTGGGCCAGAGGGCCCCATCCCGGGTGAGGGGATTCCCCCGAGCAGGTGAGGTCCCATTTGTCTGTGGAGCAGAAGTGTACATGGTGACTCTGTTAGAGCTCTGTTCTGTGTCTTTGTTTTTAGGAAGTGAATGTGAATACCAGCAGCCAAGGTGAGCCGTGGAGAGAAGTGGTTGTTATTGCTCAGCTCTCAAGGAGAACAATTTTTATCAGCAGCTTGATCATGTCACAAGAAGGATCTGCCCAGTGTCCAAGATGTTGTTTGAGATTGAGGCTTCAGGTGAGTTGAGGATTGTGAGTGGGAGAGGGAGGGTGAGCAGGTATCCAGTTAGGAGTTCTTGGGAGGGGGTTTGCGGGCAGCAGGGTGAGAAAGGGTGTTTATTTGAGGCCCCCCCCCCCCTCAAGGCTGTTCAGAAGCCTAGCAGAGGTATTCCCATGTCTTAGAGTACACAGAGTCATCCACTGCACTCACAGGAATGCCATTTAACTTCTCCTTTCTCTAATCCAGGTGCCACTCCCAATAAAAGCTGCAGCCATGGAATCAGGATGAGGCTGGAGCCTGAAGGAGCCAGGCACACTCAGGAGAGGGCAAGTAGCTGACTGGCTGGGATTTGGCCCACATAACTCTGGACTCATTCTTTGGCTTTGGTTTTCTTTATTGTAGCTGACCGAGAGGCTCACAGGCCATCACGAGGCTCTCTGAAGCAGACTCATTTCAGGTGCAACGTGGATTCCCATCACTGATCATCCAAAAGATAAGTTGGGAGCCCACGGGCTGGAGATGGGACCATCGGAGAGTAGTGGGTTGGCATTTTTTGGGGCAGATTTAAAAATTAGCTGAGGCAAAAGAGATCTTTCCTAAGGACCTCTTAGGACAGCTAAAGGGCGAGACTCTACTTTTGATGGCAGCTTTCAGGCGGGCATTGCAGAACAGCTCTGGTTTGTGTCGTGTTGTCCGGTGTGCTGTTTTACCTAGTGTGTCTTTGGGGTCCCTTTTGCCTTCCCACCTCTAAGCCCTCACCACAAGCATCCTGTGTTGTGTTTAATGTTCCCCCCTTTTTCATGTTCTGTGTCACGGGTGTCTCCACACCTTGGTGCCAGAGCTGTTCTGCTGTGCTGCGTAGCCTGCTGCAATAGGCCAAGCCTGGGGAGTTGAAATTTGTAATTTGGGTGTATTTGGGCTCTAGATGCTATTCCTAGATGGACCTAAGGTGTTTGCAGCTTGTGAGTTATCCTGGAGGCGTCTGACATATGTTCTAACTTTCTTTCAGGTGCAGATGCATTGCATCCATGGCAGAAGGTCAGAGTTAGTAGGTGCCGGGCCTTCCTAGGAGCAGGGTGAGTAGCAGACTGGTGGGGTTTTGGCCGATGGGGTGCCAAGATCAGGCACTGATGTTTGGTTCTCTTTACTCTAGCTGTCTGAGAGACACCAGCCCGGTGACAGCAGGATCTTCCCAGCTGACGAGGTGGCCTTTCTTTGCACCTGGCACGGACTGGCATCGCCAGATGTCTGAGAGATAAGTAGAGGGCCATGACCCACAGAGGGGATGAAGGCAGAGGGTGCTGGTTTGGGAATTACTGGGAGGGGTTTTTGAGTCCAGTTCGGCGGTGGGGGGGTGTCCATGAAGTGGCCCCTTAGGCCCCATGAAAGCCAAGTCTCACTTTTGATCTCAGTGCTGAGGTGTGCAGGGCAGAGCAGTCCCGGTGTGTCTGGTGTCACTTGTCTGCTGTGCATTGTGTGTTGTTTGTGTATCTCCTGTCTTTTACCTTAGCACTTTGAGGGGCCTGTCAGAAACCTTGGCATCATTGTTAGCATCTGTGATCTCTGCATTCCTTGGCCTGGCACCCAGGCCGGAGATGCAATTCTGATACCTGTCTGAGGTCCCCAGTCAAAAGTTCTCTCTTTGGAAGCATCCAGTCAGATGTCTTTTCAGGTCTTGTTCTGAGCTGTACGGACAGCTGTGCCCCACCTGGATCCATTATGGTGGATTAGGGCTTGAAAGAATGTGAGGGCAGGCAGAGGATTCTGACCATAGGATTCCTAGGCATCCATCTTTGCAGTTCTTGGAATCAATCATTCAGTTAGCATCTTCTTCCTCCAGTGTTCTCTGAGCCTCATCAGCTCACCGTCAGTTTGAACTCAGTCATCTCCTTTTGCGTTCTCTCAGTCCTTGCAGCCATTTTCCTTGCCAAGAGATTTCTGTTCCTGTTGTGTCCCCGTTGTGTGTCCTGTCCTGTCTGTCCTGTGTCACGGGTGTCAGCACACATTTGTGCCGGGGCTGCTCTGCCCTGCCGCATAGCCTGGTGCGATAGGAGAGGGCCCGGGGACTTGGAATGTGTAATGTGTGGTGTAGTTGGACTCTGGATGGGATTTGTAGATGGACACAGGACATCTGGAGCTCTTAAGTTCCTGCAACAGTGTGACTCTTGTCCTAACGTTTTTTTCAGATTCAGATGTATTAAGTCTGGGCCAGAGGGCCCCATCCCGTGTGAGGGGATTCACCCGAGCAGGTCAGTTACTGCTTTCTTCTGTAGAGGGAGTATAATTGATACGTGTTACAGCAGTGTTCTTTGTCTCTCTTTTTAGGAATTCAAGGGTGAGGGCTGCAGTCAAAACTGAGTGGGCAAGGTGAGCATTGAGTAGCATACTGAAGCAGTTTTTATTGCTGCAGTCTCAGTTTCTGATGCTGGTCTAAGCATGTCCACTTGTTTTTTTTTTTTGTTTTAGGTGGCCCCCTTGCAATCTATCTTGGCCGAGCACGCCCATGCCAGGTGGGTGCAAGCCTAAGGTACTGCTGTGGCATCCTTGTCAGGGTAGGGATGTTGTGTTTTCACAGTATCTCAGCATGCTTTTCTCCTTTGTTTCTTTCCAGGTTGTCTCACTGCCCTAGGCATGCCAAGGAACACAGGAGGGCAGGTGAGTTGGGGTTTAGGCAGGCCGACTCATAGGCGAGTGTTACGCAGCAGCATGCTAAGTGTGCGCCTTTTGTTTTTGCAGGTATCTTCTGCGCACCTTCCGGATTCAAATCGAGACTTGAGGTGAGCCGGGGCGGTGGTGCGCAGCACTCCCGGGGATTACCGGTTTTGAGGACAATAGTCACTTTTTCTGTTTTGTCTTAGGTACCCTGAGGATGCTCTTAGCCAAAGCTCGGAAACGGCAGCGCCAAAGCACACACATCGAGAAAGCCTCGACATCCACGTCCAACCGAGGATGGATTTTGTGCCCTCCTCCTGCGAAAGCTAAGTGTCGGGGCCCGTGGTTGGGGAAGGGGAAAAACCGTTAGTATCACAGGGGGCAGTTTCATGTCAGCTTAGCGGACAGGTCTGTAGTGGGACGGGTCCTCTGGAAGTCAAGGCTGAGGCTTTCTCTTCAGCTTCATCAGAGCCTTTGCCGGGCAGGGCAGTTCCGACCCCTCTCCACACCGTCACGAACTTTGCGTTGTCAGCCTTCCTCGACTCGGCATCGTCACAGATCTTTCTCCCGAGGAGCTCGCCTTCGGGTCTGCAGCTATAGCCACGATCACTCGGCCGTCCACTTCCTTTTCTAGGCTCGCTGAGGCTCTCCAGCATCTTCTCAACTGCTTTGGCACTGAGTGCTTTTAATGAGTTACATTTCATTAACACATGCTATTGTCATAGGGCTTCCTTTCCTTTGGAGTCATCAGCCTCTGGTTCATCTTGCGTTAGGAATCTCAGGTCCCTAAGTGGAAAGTTGCCACTTGTCTCTGTGTTAGGTCATCCACGTCTGTTACATCGTCTGTGTCCTTGTTACATAGCGTGTGTCCATCGTCTTCCACGTCACAGGCCTTTGTTACATCTCCACGCTTTGTGGGCACCACTCCGTGCCATGTCGCTCCTATTTTACTCACGTTCCTTTCCGAATATTCCTTATTCTGGCATTTTTACCTTTTTAGTCTTTGAGCCCGGAAGGGTTGCAGAAGATGTTATCCATGTTCCTTCTCACTACCAGCTTTGGTAGTGCCTTTTTTCCATGCCATTCTCTTGGACTTCTAGAGGGAGCATCTTACTCCTTCCTCAGGTGACTGCAGTAGTTCTATCGGTTCCATCTTCTCAAAGGGTATAGGTCTCAAGAATTAATCTTCCAGGTAGTTATCCTAAGTCCTGCTTTATGTTGTATGTACCTATGTTGGCTTGTATTTTATGTACCAATATTGTGTGTACCTATGCTGGCTTAGACTCTATGTACTTATATTGTGTGTACCTGTGTTGGCTTATGCTGTATGTACTTACATAGTATGTACCTCTGTTGGTGTATATTGTATGTATCTGTGTTGGCTTATGCTGTCTGTACTTAGATTGCATGTAGCTATGGTGGCTTATACTGTATGTACCAATACTGTGTGTACCTATGCTGGCTTAGACTCTATGTACTTATATTGTGTGTACCTGTGTTGGCTTATGCTGTATGTACTTAGATTGCATGTACCTATGCTGGCTTATACTGTATGTACTTATACTGTATGTAAGTGTCGCCTTATATTCTGTGTACTTACACTCTGTGTACACTTGCAATGTATGTGTCACCTTATATTGTGTGTATTTATATTGTAACAATTATGATCGGAGCTGCCTTGCCCTGGCACGTAGTCACAGTTAGGTGGAAGAGTTACGAAAACTTGAGCGTTCATCTGTCTATTGTGGGATTTTGGGTAGAAAATTTATAGGTCCAGAGTGGGGACAAGTCCTAGCTGTCAGATAGCCACTCGTTGACCCTTCCTGTCATCTCACAGGTCCCCGAGGCTACCGATTTCCCTGGAATCTACCATTTGAAGTCAAGGAGCAGCAGCCAGAAGATGCGTCAAAGCATGTTCCTCAGAGTCGTGAGTAAGGGCTGCAGCGAGTGTGTAAGTCGGAAGAGCGTGTTGGGCGTGTGTGGGAGCAAGCGAGCGTGTCTGTCTGCCTCTGCTCGTTCCTGCGTGTGTGAGCGCATGCTGACTGGCTTTACCCTTGTGTGTATGGGTTTTGGTTTTTCAGGGTTTTCAACTCATTTTTAAATTTAGAATAAAAAATCCCCAGCCGGGGGGTTTTTTTTTTTTTCCCCCCGGCTGGGTTTTTTTTCCCTCGGTCCCGGTCGGTCCGCGAGGCGACGTTCATCGCCAAAGTTTGGGCGCGGACCCTCCAGGGACCGGGGTTTTCGTCAGGCAGGAGGATGTTTTGCAGGCTCCCGGGAACCATGTTCCCGAGGAGCGGTGTGAATGCTTGCACAGGGTTAGCTGAGCGGTTGATGTGTGAATCAGTGTGGGTTTGTCTGTCCGCTGAAGGATGTGTGTGTGTTGAAGGGCTCTAGGGTTGTAACCTTGTATGGCTTTTGGTTTTGCAGGTTTTTCAACTCATTTTTAAATTTAGAATAAAAAATCCCCAGCCGGGGTTTTTTTTTTTTTTTCCCCCCAGCTGGGTTTTTTTTCCCTCGGTCCCGGTCGGTCCGCGAGGCGACGTTCATCGCCAAAGTTTGGGCGCGGACCCTCCAGGGACCGGGGTTTTCGTCAGGCAGGAGGATGTTTTGCAGGCTCCCGGGAACCGTGTTCCCGAGGAGCGGTGTGAATGCTTGCACAGGGTTAGCTGAGCGGTTGATGTGTGAATCAGTGTGGGTTTGTCTGTCCGCTGAAGGATGTGGGTGTGTTGAAGGGCTCTAGGGTTGTAACCTTGTATGGCCTTTGGTTTTGCAGGTTTTTCAACTCATTTTTAAATTTAGAATAAAAAATCCCCAGCCGGGGGTTTTTTTTTTTTTTCCCCCCGGCTGGGTTTTTTTTCCCTCGGTCCCGGTCGGTCCGCGAGGCGACGTTCATCGCCAAAGTTTGGGCGCGGACCCTCCAGGGACCGGGGTTTTCGTCAGGCAGGAGGATGTTTTGCAGGCTCCCGGGAACCGTGTTCCCGAGGAGCGGTGTGAATGCTTGCACAGGGTTAGCTGAGCGGTTGATGTGTGAATCAGTGTGGGTTTGTCTGTCCGCTGAAGGATGTGTGTGTGTTGAAGGGCTCTAGGGTTGTAACCTTGTATGGCTTTTGGTTTTGCAGGTTTTTCAACTCATTTTTAAATTTAGAATAAAAAATCCCCAGCCGGGGGGTTTTTTTTTTTTTCCCCCGGCTGGGTTTTTTTTCCCTCGGTCCCGGTCGGTCCGCGAGGCGACGTTCATCGCCAAAGTTTGGGCGCGGACCCTCCAGGGACCGGGGTTTTTGTCAGGCAGGAGGATTTTTTGCAGGCTCCTGGGAGCTGCGTTCCCAAGGACCAGTGATTTCTGGGGTGTAATTTAGCAGTTGTGATGAGAGGGATTGTGAGGTTTTGTCCTATCTGAAGGGAGTGTGTGTGGTAGATGAATGTAGTTTTCTCTGTGCTTTTGTTGTTTTGGGTTTCCTGTAATCATAAATTAACATTTTTTTATTTTGATTATATGTTGTATTGCTGTGTATTGCTGTGTATTGCTGTGTATTGCTCTGTATTGCAATTTGACTTGTACCAGTGTGTGTATGGCTTCTATTTGCATTTACATTTGTGTACACTGTTTAAATGTATTTTGCTGATGTATAAATAAAATCATTCACTCAATCCAGTAAAATCCCCCCTAATAAAGATATCCCCTGCCCTTCCCTACCCCCATTGTGGCTCCTGTGTTTTTTTGGTGTGGTTTTGTATTTTCTTTCCACTGTATTTCTTCCTGTTGCTCTTCACTTTCCTTTTCTATGTCTAACGTAACTTCCATCTGTCTCTATCCCTTTGTTTCTCACTCTTTCTGACCCTGTCTCTGCTTCTGTAACTATGTTTCCATCCCCTTCCTTCTATTATTTGTGTATTTTTATTTTTCGTCTGACTGTATTTATTTTGCCCTCTTTTGCTTATACTTTGTACCTTCTTTCTTTTTCCTCATAACTTTCACCCTTGCTCTTGTTGCTTCTGTTTCTCTGTTTTCTCCTTTTCCTTGGTTTGTCCTTTTTGCTCTTAGTATTTTCTTTTTTCCCTCTGCCCTGAGTTTTCACTTTAATCCCCACCAATTTCTTTTTCCTGTAACTCCCATCCTTCATTTTCTCACCCTCCATTTCCTTTCTCTCTGTCTTGGTTTCTCTCTCTGTCTTCTTTTCTCTTTCTTTCTCTGTCTTCTCTTCTTTTCTCTCTCTGTCGTCTTTTCTGTCTGTTTTGTTTCTCTTCTCTGTCTTCCTGTGTCTTTTTTTTTCTGCCTCTACTTCTCTCCTTTTCACTCTTTTTCCTTCTCTCTCTGTCTCTCTCGCTTTGAGGCTTTACTTCTTTCTCTCTCCCTTGTTTCTGTTTCTTTCTCTTTTCTCTCTCTCTTCTCTTCTTTTCTCTCTTGTCTTCTTTCTATTCTCTGTCTCTTATTTTTCTCTCTCTAATTTTCTGTCTTCTCTCGCTTTTCAGTCTTATTGCTTTTCTCTTCTCTCTCTTTTCTCTTTTCTCTAATTTCTCTAATTTCTCTTTTCTCTCTTTTCTCTAACGTCTCTCCTTTCTCTCTAACTTCTCTCTTTCTAACTTTGTTTTTCTTTCTAGCTTTAATTTAAAAAAGCAGCAGTAGAAACTTTCAGGCTCCCTGGGAGTAAAGGAAAAAAATAAAAATACAAACCAAACCATTTACTCCCCGGGAGCCTGAAATTTTCTACTGCTGCACCGGACATAGGTTTCTATATACTGTATATAGTAAAAAGAATAAAAACTATAACCCCGCACTGAAGGGGCGGGGTTGGGGTTAGGGGCGGGGTTGGGTTTAGGGGCGGGGTTAGGGTTAGGGTTAGGGGCGGGGTTGGGGGCGGGGTTAGGTTTAGGGGCGGGGTTAGGTTTAGGGGCGGGGTTAGGGTTAGGGGCGGGGTTAGGGTTAGGGTTAGGGTTAGGGTTTAGGGTTAGGGTTAGGGTTAGGGTTAGGGTCAGGGTCAGGGTCAGGGTCAGGGTCAGGGTTAGGGTTAGGGTCAGGGTCAGGGTTAGGGTTAGGGTTAGGGTCAGGGTCAGGGGTTAGGGTCAGGGGTTAGGGTTTAGGGTTAGGGTTAGGGTTAGGGTTAGGGTTAGGGTTAGGGTTAGGGTTAGGGTTAGGGTTAGGGTTAGGGTTAGGGTTAGGGTTAGGGTTAGGGTTAGGGTTAGGGTTAGGGTTAGGGTTAGGGTTAGGGTTAGGGTTAGGGTTAGGGTTAGGGTTAGGGTTAGGGTTAGGGTTAGGGTTAGGGTTAGGGTTAGGGTTAGGGTTAGGGTTAGGGTTAGGGTTAGGGTTAGGGTTAGGGTTAGGGTTAGGGTTAGGGTTAGGGTTAGGGTTAGGGTTAGGGTTAGGGTTAGGGTTAGGGTTAGGGTTAGGGTTAGGGTTAGGGTTAGGGTTAGGGTTAGGGTTAGGGTTAGGGTTAGGGTTAGGGTTAGGGTTAGGGTTAGGGTTAGGGTTAGGGTTAGGGTTAGGGTTAGGGTTAGGGTTAGGGTTAGGGTTAGGGTTAGGGTTAGGGTTAGGGTTAGGGTTAGGGTTAGGGTTAGGGTTAGGGTTAGGGTTAGGGTTAGGGTTAGGGTTAGGGTTAGGGTTAGGGTTAGGGTTAGGGTTAGGGTTAGGGTTAGGGTTAGGGTTAGGGTTAGGGTTAGGGTTAGGGTTAGGGTTAGGGTTAGGGTTAGGGTTAGGGTTAGGGTTAGGGTTAGGGTTAGGGTTAGGGTTAGGGTTAGGGTTAGGGTTAGGGTTAGGGTTAGGGTTAGGGTTAGGGTTAGGGTTAGGGTTAGGGTTAGGGTTAGGGTTAGGGTTAGGGTTAGGGTTAGGGTTAGGGTTAGGGTTAGGGTTAGGGTTAGGGTTAGGGTTAGGGTTAGGGTTAGGGTTAGGGTTAGGGTTAGGGTTAGGGTTAGGGTTAGGGTTAGGGTTAGGGTTAGGGTTAGGGTTAGGGTTAGGGTTAGGGTTAGGGTTAGGGTTAGGGTTAGGGTTAGGGTTAGGGTTAGGGTTAGGGTTAGGGTTAGGGTTAGGGTTAGGGTTAGGGTTAGGGTTAGGGTTAGGGTTAGGGTTAGGGTTAGGGTTAGGGTTAGGGTTAGGGTTAGGGTTAGGGTTAGGGTTAGGGTTAGGGTTAGGGTTAGGGTTAGGGTTAGGGTTAGGGTTAGGGTTAGGGTTAGGGTTAGGGTTAGGGTTAGGGTTAGGGTTAGGGTTAGGGTTAGGGTTAGGGTTAGGGTTAGGGTTAGGGTTAGGGTTAGGGTTAGGGTTAGGGTTAGGGTTAGGGTTAGGGTTAGGGTTAGGGTTAGGGTTAGGGTTAGGGTTAGGGTTAGGGTTAGGGTTAGGGTTAGGGTTAGGGTTAGGGTTAGGGTTAGGGTTAGGGTTAGGGTTAGGGTTAGGGTTAGGGTTAGGGTTAGGGTTAGGGTTAGGGTTAGGGTTAGGGTTAGGGTTAGGGTTAGGGTTAGGGTTAGGGTTAGGGTTAGGGTTAGGGTTAGGGTTAGGGTTAGGGTTAGGGTTAGGGTTAGGGTTAGGGTTAGGGTTAGGGTTAGGGTTAGGGTTAGGGTTAGGGTTAGGGTTAGGGTTAGGGTTAGGGTTAGGGTTAGGGTTAGGGTTAGGGTTAGGGTTAGGGTTAGGGTTAGGGTTAGGGTTAGGGTTAGGGTTAGGGTTAGGGTTAGGGTTAGGGTTAGGGTTAGGGTTAGGGTTAGGGTTAGGGTTAGGGTTAGGGTTAGGGTTAGGGTTAGGGTTAGGGTTAGGGTTAGGGTTAGGGTTAGGGTTAGGGTTAGGGTTAGGGTTAGGGTTAGGGTTAGGGTTAGGGTTAGGGTTAGGGTTAGGGTTAGGGTTAGGGTTAGGGTTAGGGTTAGGGTTAGGGTTAGGGTTAGGGTTAGGGTTAGGGTTAGGGTTAGGGTTAGGGTTAGGGTTAGGGTTAGGGTTAGGGTTAGGGTTAGGGTTAGGGTTAGGGTTAGGGTTAGGGTTAGGGTTAGGGTTAGGGTTAGGGTTAGGGTTAGGGTTAGGGTTAGGGTTAGGGTTAGGGTTAGGGTTAGGGTTAGGGTTAGGGTTAGGGTTAGGGTTAGGGTTAGGGTTAGGGTTAGGGTTAGGGTTAGGGTTAGGGTTAGGGTTAGGGTTAGGGTTAGGGTTAGGGTTAGGGTTAGGGTTAGGGTTAGGGTTAGGGTTAGGGTTAGGGTTAGGGTTAGGGTTAGGGTTAGGGTTAGGGTTAGGGTTAGGGTTAGGGTTAGGGTTAGGGTTAGGGTTAGGGTTAGGGTTAGGGTTAGGGTTAGGGTTAGGGTTAGGGTTAGGGTTAGGGTTAGGGTTAGGGTTAGGGTTAGGGTTAGGGTTAGGGTTAGGGTTAGGGTTAGGGTTAGGGTTAGGGTTAGGGTTAGGGTTAGGGTTAGGGTTAGGGTTAGGGTTAGGGTTAGGGTTAGGGTTAGGGTTAGGGTTAGGGTTAGGGTTAGGGTTAGGGTTAGGGTTAGGGTTAGGGTTAGGGTTAGGGTTAGGGTTAGGGTTAGGGTTAGGGTTAGGGTTAGGGTTAGGGTTAGGGTTAGGGTTAGGGTTAGGGTTAGGGTTAGGGTTAGGGTTAGGGTTAGGGTTAGGGTTAGGGTTAGGGTTAGGGTTAGGGTTAGGGTTAGGGTTAGGGTTAGGGTTAGGGTTAGGGTTAGGGTTAGGGTTAGGGTTAGGGTTAGGGTTAGGGTTAGGGTTAGGGTTAGGGTTAGGGTTAGGGTTAGGGTTAGGGTTAGGGTTAGGGTTAGGGTTAGGGTTAGGGTTAGGGTTAGGGTTAGGGTTAGGGTTAGGGTTAGGGTTAGGGTTAGGGTTAGGGTTAGGGTTAGGGTTAGGGTTAGGGTTAGGGTTAGGGTTAGGGTTAGGGTTAGGGTTAGGGTTAGGGTTAGGGTTAGGGTTAGGGTTAGGGTTAGGGTTAGGGTTAGGGTTAGGGTTAGGGTTAGGGTTAGGGTTAGGGTTAGGGTTAGGGTTAGGGTTAGGGTTAGGGTTAGGGTTAGGGTTAGGGTTAGGGTTAGGGTTAGGGTTAGGGTTAGGGTTAGGGTTAGGGTTAGGGTTAGGGTTAGGGTTAGGGTTAGGGTTAGGGTTAGGGTTAGGGTTAGGGTTAGGGTTAGGGTTAGGGTTAGGGTTAGGGTTAGGGTTAGGGTTAGGGTTAGGGTTAGGGTTAGGGTTAGGGTTAGGGTTAGGGTTAGGGTTAGGGTTAGGGTTAGGGTTAGGGTTAGGGTTAGGGTTAGGGTTAGGGTTAGGGTTAGGGTTAGGGTTAGGGTTAGGGTTAGGGTTAGGGTTAGGGTTAGGGTTAGGGTTAGGGTTAGGGTTAGGGTTAGGGTTAGGGTTAGGGTTAGGGTTAGGGTTAGGGTTAGGGTTAGGGTTAGGGTTAGGGTTAGGGTTAGGGTTAGGGTTAGGGTTAGGGTTAGGGTTAGGGTTAGGGTTAGGGTTAGGGTTAGGGTTAGGGTTAGGGTTAGGGTTAGGGTTAGGGTTAGGGTTAGGGTTAGGGTTAGGGTTAGGGTTAGGGTTAGGGTTAGGGTTAGGGTTAGGGTTAGGGTTAGGGTTAGGGTTAGGGTTAGGGTTAGGGTTAGGGTTAGGGTTAGGGTTAGGGTTAGGGTTAGGGTTAGGGTTAGGGTTAGGGTTAGGGTTAGGGTTAGGGTTAGGGTTAGGGTTAGGGTTAGGGTTAGGGTTAGGGTTAGGGTTAGGGTTAGGGTTAGGGTTAGGGTTAGGGTTAGGGTTAGGGTTAGGGTTAGGGTTAGGGTTAGGGTTAGGGTTAGGGTTAGGGTTAGGGTTAGGGTTAGGGTTAGGGTTAGGGTTAGGGTTAGGGTTAGGGTTAGGGTTAGGGTTAGGGTTAGGGTTAGGGTTAGGGTTAGGGTTAGGGTTAGGGTTAGGGTTAGGGTTAGGGTTAGGGTTAGGGTTAGGGTTAGGGTTAGGGTTAGGGTTAGGGTTAGGGTTAGGGTTAGGGTTAGGGTTAGGGTTAGGGTTAGGGTTAGGGTTAGGGTTAGGGTTAGGGTTAGGGTTAGGGTTAGGGTTAGGGTTAGGGTTAGGGTTAGGGTTAGGGTTAGGGTTAGGGTTAGGGTTAGGGTTAGGGTTAGGGTTAGGGTTAGGGTTAGGGTTAGGGTTAGGGTTAGGGTTAGGGTTAGGGTTAGGGTTAGGGTTAGGGTTAGGGTTAGGGTTAGGGTTAGGGTTAGGGTTAGGGTTAGGGTTAGGGTTAGGGTTAGGGTTAGGGTTAGGGTTAGGGTTAGGGTTAGGGTTAGGGTTAGGGTTAGGGTTAGGGTTAGGGTTAGGGTTAGGGTTAGGGTTAGGGTTAGGGTTAGGGTTAGGGTTAGGGTTAGGGTTAGGGTTAGGGTTAGGGTTAGGGTTAGGGTTAGGGTTAGGGTTAGGGTTAGGGTTAGGGTTAGGGTTAGGGTTAGGGTTAGGGTTAGGGTTAGGGTTAGGGTTAGGGTTAGGGTTAGGGTTAGGGTTAGGGTTAGGGTTAGGGTTAGGGTTAGGGTTAGGGTTAGGGTTAGGGTTAGGGTTAGGGTTAGGGTTAGGGTTAGGGTTAGGGTTAGGGTTAGGGTTAGGGTTAGGGTTAGGGTTAGGGTTAGGGTTAGGGTTAGGGTTAGGGTTAGGGTTAGGGTTAGGGTTAGGGTTAGGGTTAGGGTTAGGGTTAGGGTTAGGGTTAGGGTTAGGGTTAGGGTTAGGGTTAGGGTTAGGGTTAGGGTTAGGGTTAGGGTTAGGGTTAGGGTTAGGGTTAGGGTTAGGGTTAGGGTTAGGGTTAGGGTTAGGGTTAGGGTTAGGGTTAGGGTTAGGGTTAGGGTTAGGGTTAGGGTTAGGGTTAGGGTTAGGGTTAGGGTTAGGGTTAGGGTTAGGGTTAGGGTTAGGGTTAGGGTTAGGGTTAGGGTTAGGGTTAGGGTTAGGGTTAGGGTTAGGGTTAGGGTTAGGGTTAGGGTTAGGGTTAGGGTTAGGGTTAGGGTTAGGGTTAGGGTTAGGGTTAGGGTTAGGGTTAGGGTTAGGGTTAGGGTTAGGGTTAGGGTTAGGGTTAGGGTTAGGGTTAGGGTTAGGGTTAGGGTTAGGGTTAGGGTTAGGGTTAGGGTTAGGGTTAGGGTTAGGGTTAGGGTTAGGGTTAGGGTTAGGGTTAGGGTTAGGGTTAGGGTTAGGGTTAGGGTTAGGGTTAGGGTTAGGGTTAGGGTTAGGGTTAGGGTTAGGGTTAGGGTTAGGGTTAGGGTTAGGGTTAGGGTTAGGGTTAGGGTTAGGGTTAGGGTTAGGGTTAGGGTTAGGGTTAGGGTTAGGGTTAGGGTTAGGGTTAGGGTTAGGGTTAGGGTTAGGGTTAGGGTTAGGGTTAGGGTTAGGGTTAGGGTTAGGGTTAGGGTTAGGGTTAGGGTTAGGGTTAGGGTTAGGGTTAGGGTTAGGGTTAGGGTTAGGGTTAGGGTTAGGGTTAGGGTTAGGGTTAGGGTTAGGGTTAGGGTTAGGGTTAGGGTTAGGGTTAGGGTTAGGGTTAGGGTTAGGGTTAGGGTTAGGGTTAGGGTTAGGGTTAGGGTTAGGGTTAGGGTTAGGGTTAGGGTTAGGGTTAGGGTTAGGGTTAGGGTTAGGGTTAGGGTTAGGGTTAGGGTTAGGGTTAGGGTTAGGGTTAGGGTTAGGGTTAGGGTTAGGGTTAGGGTTAGGGTTAGGGTTAGGGTTAGGGTTAGGGTTAGGGTTAGGGTTAGGGTTAGGGTTAGGGTTAGGGTTAGGGTTAGGGTTAGGGTTAGGGTTAGGGTTAGGGTTAGGGTTAGGGTTAGGGTTAGGGTTAGGGTTAGGGTTAGGGTTAGGGTTAGGGTTAGGGTTAGGGTTAGGGTTAGGGTTAGGGTTAGGGTTAGGGTTAGGGTTAGGGTTAGGGTTAGGGTTAGGGTTAGGGTTAGGGTTAGGGTTAGGGTTAGGGTTAGGGTTAGGGTTAGGGTTAGGGTTAGGGTTAGGGTTAGGGTTAGGGTTAGGGTTAGGGTTAGGGTTAGGGTTAGGGTTAGGGTTAGGGTTAGGGTTAGGGTTAGGGTTAGGGTTAGGGTTAGGGTTAGGGTTAGGGTTAGGGTTAGGGTTAGGGTTAGGGTTAGGGTTAGGGTTAGGGTTAGGGTTAGGGTTAGGGTTAGGGTTAGGGTTAGGGTTAGGGTTAGGGTTAGGGTTAGGGTTAGGGTTAGGGTTAGGGTTAGGGTTAGGGTTAGGGTTAGGGTTAGGGTTAGGGTTAGGGTTAGGGTTAGGGTTAGGGTTAGGGTTAGGGTTAGGGTTAGGGTTAGGGTTAGGGTTAGGGTTAGGGTTAGGGTTAGGGTTAGGGTTAGGGTTAGGGTTAGGGTTAGGGTTAGGGTTAGGGTTAGGGTTAGGGTTAGGGTTAGGGTTAGGGTTAGGGTTAGGGTTAGGGTTAGGGTTAGGGTTAGGGTTAGGGTTAGGGTTAGGGTTAGGGTTAGGGTTAGGGTTAGGAGGTTAGGGTTAGGGTTAGGGTTAGGGTTAGGGTTAGGGTTAGGGTTAGGGTTAGGGTTAGGGTTAGGGTTAGGGTTAGGGTTAGGGTTAGGGTTAGGGTTAGGGTTAGGGTTAGGGTTAGGGTTAGGGTTAGGGTTAGGGTTAGGGTTAGGGTTAGGGTTAGGGTTAGGGTTAGGGTTAGGGTTAGGGTTAGGGTTAGGGTTAGGGTTAGGGTTAGGGTTAGGGTTAGGGTTAGGGTTAGGGTTAGGGTTAGGGTTAGGGTTAGGGTTAGGGTTAGGGTTAGGGTTAGGGTTAGGGTTAGGGTTAGGGTTAGGGTTAGGGTTAGGGTTAGGGTTAGGGTTAGGGTTAGGGTTAGGGTTAGGGTTAGGGTTAGGGTTAGGGTTAGGGTTAGGGTTAGGGTTAGGGTTAGGGTTAGGGTTAGGGTTAGGGTTAGGGTTAGGGTTAGGGTTAGGGTTAGGGTTAGGGTTAGGGTTAGGGTTAGGGTTAGGGTTAGGGTTAGGGTTAGGGTTAGGGTTAGGGTTAGGGTTAGGGTTAGGGTTAGGGTTAGGGTTAGGGTTAGGGTTAGGGTTAGGGTTAGGGTTAGGGTTAGGGTTAGGGTTAGGGTTAGGGTTAGGGTTAGGGTTAGGGTTAGGGTTAGGGTTAGGGTTAGGGTTAGGGTTAGGGTTAGGGTTAGGGTTAGGGTTAGGGTTAGGGTTAGGGTTAGGGTTAGGGTTAGGGTTAGGGTTAGGGTTAGGGTTAGGGTTAGGGTTAGGGTTAGGGTTAGGGTTAGGGTTAGGGTTAGGGTTAGGGTTAGGGTTAGGGTTAGGGTTAGGGTTAGGGTTAGGGTTAGGGTTAGGGTTAGGGTTAGGGTTAGGGTTAGGGTTAGGGTTAGGGTTAGGGTTAGGGTTAGGGTTAGGGTTAGGGTTAGGGTTAGGGTTAGGGTTAGGGTTAGGGTTAGGGTTAGGGTTAGGGTTAGGGTTAGGGTTAGGGTTAGGGTTAGGGTTAGGGTTAGGGTTAGGGTTAGGGTTAGGGTTAGGGTTAGGGTTAGGGTTAGGGTTAGGGTTAGGGTTAGGGTTAGGGTTAGGGTTAGGGTTAGGGTTAGGGTTAGGGTTAGGGTTAGGGTTAGGGTTAGGGTTAGGGTTAGGGTTAGGGTTAGGGTTAGGGTTAGGGTTAGGGTTAGGGTAGGGTTAGGGTTAGGGTTAGGGTTAGGGTTAGGGTTAGGGTTAGGGTTAGGGTTAGGGTTAGGGTTAGGGTTAGGGTTAGGGTTAGGGTTAGGGTTAGGGTTAGGGTTAGGGTTAGGGTTAGGGTTAGGGTTAGGGTTAGGGTTAGGGTTAGGGTTAGGGTTAGGGTTAGGGTTAGGGTTAGGGTTAGGGTTAGGGTTAGGGTTAGGGTTAGGGTTAGGGTTAGGGTTAGGGTTAGGGTTAGGGTTAGGGTTAGGGTTAGGGTTAGGGTTAGGGTTAGGGTTAGGGTTAGGGTTAGGGTTAGGGTTAGGGTTAGGGTTAGGGTTAGGG